>NC_090270.1:212888907-213194740 GCF_040414725.1 Anabrus simplex | reverse complement strand
CTTCTACTTATAATTCTCTCATTTTAAATACAAATTTAGAAAGTTAATACAGAAAAATCATTGTGATGATTTTGAGTTGTGAAGATAGAATTCGTACTTAATATACCTAACAGTATTAATTTAATTTTGTATTGTAATAATGTTCCATCATGCTCAACGAAATGACTCTCAAAGGGGATGAATTGGCATGTAACACATTCACCGGTACGAGTTGTTGGGATACTGATTAATAGCTTTATTATTCAGAATAACAGAATTATTATTCATCGTACAGCATCGTACTTTACCAGTTCATAGTAACATTAATAAAAGTCAACAGTCCTCCTCGATAAAACAGCGCAAACTTCCTAGTTAATTGAATGTTTATTACGTGAGAGGTGCATTTGATTGTCAAACTTTTTGTAGCACCGGAGATTTATCAGTGAGGAAGTGCTTACTTTAGGGAAAATAACTTGTTTCATAATATAGTCGTATTTAAAACTGTTTTATCTATCATATCACTGAGTAAGGAAAAGACCGACAAACATCAATTTATGATAAAGATTGCATCAGTTTATCTTATCTTCACTCATCTGATAGATTTGAGTCCTCACGTCTTTGGATTACTTTATAACGACAATGATATTGTCAGGTGACATGAATTTGTTCTCTCCTCTGTATTGTTCCGTTTTCTTTTAGATTCACCAACTTCAGTGAAGTACGTTGTGAGGTTTACTCAACTTTGAGTTGTAGAATCGAAGTGTCGTTTTACTCTGTTCAAAGAATGGTTCGATTAAACCGATACCGAGCTCGATTGCTGCAGTCGCTTAAGTGCGGCCAGTATCCAGTAATCGGGAGATAGTGGGTTCGAGCCCCACTGTCGGCAGCCCTGAAGATGATTTTCCGTGGTTTCCCATTTTCACATCAGGCAAATGCCGGGGCTGTGCCTTAATTAAGGCCACGGCCGCTTCCTTCCAATTCCTAGGCCTTTCCTATCCCATCGTCACCGTAAGACGTATCTGTGTCGGTGCGACGTAAAGCAAATAGCATAGACATATAGATTAAACCGATATGCCTAGATTACAAAATGAACCGTGGAGATTTTCCTTTTGATGTTGAGTTGTTGAAATATTCAAACTGTGAATAAAGTGATTCACTTTGAAAGTCTCATTGTGATTGTTAAATCAAACTTCCACTCTATAGGCTTCAAACAGTGAGCACGATTATCTGGTAAAGTTGTCGACATTATTTATACCGGTGCCACATATCAGAAGATTCGTCGGTAGCAACGGCGCAGATTGTTAGTAATCGTAGTTTTGTTCCCAAGATATCGAGCTCGATGCCAGCTGAGGCCGATGACGTTGGGAAGTGTTTAAATGAGACAACACCCGTGTCCAAGATATAAAAATGTGTGTTGACAAGATTTGTGAGATGAGAATGAGCGTGAATTAAATGATAGTGCGGGAGGAAAACTGAAATTCTGGAGAAAGCTTATACCACTCCGCTTTGTATAAACTTGCTTCATATTCAGCTAAGTTGTCCACCTAAAAAAGCTCGTGAACCGTTCAAAATATTGACATTTTGTTTTAACTTTCAGTAATGGTGCCAAGGGGCTGATAATCGCACTTAAAGTACTTTTTTATGGCGTCAACATCTTCTGAGATAATGGTACTAACTTTGCTTTTTAATTGGAACTACACTCTGTTTTCTCCACATAGCCTTAATCCTACAAACATCACAAAATCGCCACAGTAATTATATTGAAATCCGGACAATTACTAATCGAGGAAATGTATTCGAACTTGCTCCATTTGCCAGCTGGCAACTGCCCTTTACAATTAAAGCTACGGACGGTATGAAACATGAACTAGCTGATGACATAGTTGCTTAACCTCCTGACACATAGGAGTTCTGTCCACTATACTCTGAAATACACTACGGTAAAATGTATGAAAAAGGGATGCATCACCTTTTCCACTTAACGAACTCTTCCTCTTAATAATAGCACAAACAAGCGTACTAAAAGAACTACTCTCCTTTTTGTCTTGTTCCACAATCATCGGCCATTGTTTGTCTTCAGTCTCGTTTGCACTAGACTGTCGTTTGAATGTATGTCCTCCGCCAGAATGGTTGTCAAACTTTTAGCTAACAATACATTTAGATGACAAACGAACTTCATACTTCTCTGGTAATCATTTTGACACGGACTGAATGCCTCAGAAGAAAAAGGGCTAGCTATCTGAACCCAAGTTAATGTTAGATTCCGGCTCAGTCCAGTGGTATTGCACGGTGCTCAAATACACCAGCCTCGTGAATGAACTCCTACGGGCAAAATTCTGGCACGTCGGTACCCCGAAAACCAAAGTGTTATTGGGACGTAAACCCAAAATAATAGTAATGATTATGATAATCCACAGCCGGTTTCCAGTCATTCGACCGGGTCAGGAATGGAATGACTGAAGGTCCCATCTAGCGGCGAGGAGAGGAACTGTGCCGGCTGCCGAAGCCTGTCTAACTCCTCTGCGGCAATGATTAGGGACTGATAGATGAAATGAAATGATATTGGACTGTGTTGATGGAATGAATGGCAGGGTAAACCGGAGTACCCGGACAAAAACCTGTCCCGCCTCCGCTTTATCCAGCACAGATCTCACATGGAGTGACCGCGATTTGAACCACGGAACCCAGCGGTGAGAGGCAGGCGAGCTGCCGCCTGAGCCACTGAGGCTCCACATAATTTCTTATTATTATTATTAGAATATGACAACCGAAATTATTATTATTCCATTTTCGGAACGCTTGCTCCAGTGTCACGCCAAAGTAACTAGAAAACCGTCGTGAGGAATTGAGGCGATATATGAAGGTAATCAGCCTAATGTAGTTGAAGTTTGTTTATATATGTGTGTGTGTGTGTGTGTGTGTGTGTGTGTGTGTGTGTGTGTGTGTGGTTCGTGATAGCAGAGAGACATCGTAACTTAATATTCCCCAAGATAAACATGATTCGTATTTCAGCAAACGATTGTGTGTTTTTGACATTAAAATTGAGTCTCCTTGGATCGGGTTTTGGTTACTTAGTTTCTAACATACGTTGAGTTTCTGTAGATTTCGAGACTCATCGCAGTGTGGGGAATTTTTTATCTCAAGAGTTCCTAAATTTGTTTGAACCAAACGACTCTGGAGTTGTCGCATTTATACATCCTCAAATGCAAACATCAGTCGGGGTCGAAGCCAAACTATCTTACCCACGGAAGTTCAGCAACGAACACACTGTGCCACTGAGGTCAGCTTATGTTATAAAGGATAACCCTACACATATTTAAAGCCGATCAAACAGTTAGGCTTATAGTGTATTTTGAAATAAATATTAGTCTTCAAATTTCTAATAAATTCAGACTTTGAAAGAGCGTGCCCTAGCCTCCTATTTATGATTTTTAATTTTTTATTAATCTGAGGAATAATCTTCTGACACTGTCGTGTTTACGTCAGCAGTCTGTCACTTTGTGGACCATCGGTTAACATAGTAAACCTAATGAGTTGCCAAAATCCGGTAGCAAGCTAGATGTTTGTATTTAGGCCTATGTATGCGCGTGTTTTAAATATCAAACTGGTATGAAGCAAAGAGACAACAGTATCGGAATTCCTTATATACCAATAAATCTTGCGCGACCGAGCTCCATAGCTGTAGTCGCTTAAGTGCGGCCAGTATCCAGTAATCGGGAGATAGTGGGTTCGAGCCCCACTGTCGGCAGCCCCGAAGATGGTTTTCCGTGGTTTCCCATTTTCACACCAGTAAAAGGCCAGTGCTGTACCTTAAGGTCACGGCAGCTTCCTTCCAATTCATTGGCCTTTCCTATCCCATCGTCGCCATAAGACATGTGTCGGTGCGACGTAAAGCAAATAGCAAAATAATAATAATAATAATAATAATAATAATAATAATAATAATAATAATAATAATCTTACACGAGTGTTTCGTAATCTTAAATGCGAACCGAATGTACGGGATTTGTCCTCGTAACCCTGAACAAAGGCGGCACATCGTCTAACCAGCTTTCAATTCGCTACAGACCTCTCATTTACCAGCTGTAGATCTATTCCTCTGGCATGTTACGAAATCAGATTCACTCGAGTATTGATCATCTGGTTGAATTTTCAGTCTTCTGTTATTGTTATGACAATTCTTTCTCGTTCATGTTGCATCCAAATTTCATTCTAGGTATTTGTCACTTGATTGAATCCTCAGGAATGAATTTTATGCACAATTCTTGTTCCCTTTTATGTAGGAATGTGGTGAAAAACCTCTTCAGTTTTGGATAATTACAAATGGAGGTTACCCAGAATAACTGAAAGGCAGTTACTATTCTAACAAGCATTTAACAATCTACATGTGCGAGCTGAGCTTTTCAACATTAAAAGAAGCGTTGAGGAAACAAAAAAGGGAAGGGAATCTTTCAGCAGAACAGGAAATGTAGTATATTATATTTGACTTCCATTCCATCACCGAGCGAGGTGGCCGTGCGGTTAGGGTCGCGTTGCGTACTCAAAGCATATGCCTGCCTGACTTCACATCTTTCAACACTGTTTCAAAAAGCTATTTACATCCTTCAATGAACTACATTATCATAAGTCTCTTTTCAACGTTTCAAGTGGAAGGGTCGGCCACACACTTTTCGTTGGGGGGACTGAAAGTGGCAAGTGGATAAGTTTGAAGAAACTCAACCTCGGGTATAGTGCGCATTGGTATCACCTAAATATCACTATAAAATTTGTCACAAATGGAACATAATAATTACTTTTACACATATCAAGTGAAAAATCCCTGGCAAATTAAGAAATATGTTTTTTGGAGAATATTAATACGTACTTTACTACTTTACAAGTACATTTGGTGTTGCGCTCACAGTGACACACGTATGTCTTTCGTCTTACACTTTGAACAATTTCGTGTGTGATATCTGTGTTCACTGAAGTTCTTTGCTTTCGTTTCATTCTTCACTTGTCAATGAAATCATTTCATCAATTGTATCGCGATATGCAATATTTAATAGGCGACAAAACGATATGGCCAATATACATAAGGAAAATTCAGTGGACTAGTGATTTCGTTCGAACAGAAATAAAAATATTTATTGGTCCAGGGATCATGCTATTTTTCTTTTGACCTCCATTTTGCTGTTTGTACTGGCCAAAGATAATGAGAATCCACAGACATAGCACTCCCATTCCACGGTGCTAGCCCTGGACCTGAAGAAAGTAACAAAAGACGGCACCAGCAGCGGAGTACGTCATAAACCAGTCCTGTCTACAAGCCTTAAATATGTTTTCATATTTCTCAAATAACGACGGTATTTCTTAATTTGCCAGGGATTTTTCACTTGATATGTGTAAAAGCAATTATTATGTTCCATTTGTGACAAATTTTATAGTGATATTTGGGTGATACCTTTGCGCATCATACCCCTCAACCTCTACCAATACAACTGGTCCACACAAATGTATGTAATGTATGATAACCCGTGGAGCGAACTCTGGGTAGGAGCACCAGCTGTTATAGATACACAGGTTTCACTGAAGAGGTGTTTCCTCGCTGTTTTCCTTACCGACATAGGTGTTATTGCGCGTCAATTTGGTAAACACTCAGAAACATATATACTAAACGAGCTACACTTTCACACCAGTCACCACGGGGTAGAGCACATAAGATCAAGATAATGACCAGCATCACTCATACCGAGCTCGATAGCTGCAGTCGCTCAAGTGCGGCCAGTATCCAGTATTCGGGAGATAGTAGGTTCGAACCCCACTGTCGGCAGCCCTGAAAATGGTTTTCCGTGGTTTCCCATTTTCACACCAGGCAAATGCTGGGGCTGTACCTTAAGGCCACGGCCGCTTCCTTCCCACTCCTAGCCCTTTCCTGTCCCATCGTCGCCATAATACCTATCTGTGTCGGTGCGACGTAAAGCAACTAGCAAAGAAAAAAAAAAAAACCATCACTCATACCTCTGTCACTTTTATACTGTCAAAGATAAGACTGACACAGATCAATGAAAGTAACCACATTCTTCTATGCACACCAGAAGATGACGACGCATTCTCACCAGAGATGGATGTAGGAGTTGTATTCAAAACAGTCTAGGCCTACAGAAAGTAACGCAGAGTATGTAATGACACTTTGTACATGGGTTGATCAGTTATGTCTTTGTGGCCTCCAAATCCCATGATCGCTGGTTCTAATCTGGCAGAGGTATTCGGATATTTAACGAAAAGTTACGATGCCGTTCGATGTTGACATGCAAAAGATACTGGTGACACTTATGGTGTTTACCAGACAAAATTAAAGCTCAGGCATAGATAGCCCATTAGAGATCCGGTTTCTTTGCCATCTGGTAGAGTAAAACGGAACGTGTAAATTGACATGTAGGCAGCCTTAATGGCACCAAATTACACGAAACATGGTAGCTGAGATGATTGCGTGTGGCCTCGGGAGAGGTCTGGTGCAGATCTTCAGAGATGACACCTGAAGGTGACCTCCGCGTCTGTGAAAGTAAGGGCCTACCTAGGATGCGCTCTCACACACACACACACACACACAGAGAGAGAGAGAGAGAGAGAGAGAGAGAGAGAGAGAGAGAGAGAGAGAGAGAGAGAGCCTCCGAACAATCGGAATTAATGAAGATTAAACTCCCTAACCCAGCCGAGAATCGAACCGGGGACCTCTTGGACCAAAGCCCAGCACACCTAACCATTTAGCCATCGAGCCGGACATTATTTTTATTAACTGGGAGGCTGAGGGCAACAGAAAACGGGGGAAACCTACGGTAAACTGAACAAAAGGTGTACGGAGGAGCATGGATATGAGGTTTAAATGAAGAATTATGGAGGAAGAAAGTATATGGACAGGTGTTTTTAAAAAGTAGGAAAGATCACAAAATGAAGATAAATTAGAATTAAAGAGGACAAATTCTGGCAAATATTAATCTATAGGATTCGTTTAGGGATTTGGAATAATTTACCAAGACAGGTGTTCAATAAATTTCTAAATCCTTTACAATTATTTAAGAAAGGAATAGGAAAGCAACAAATGGTGATTGACTGTTTGACAAATTGAAGGAAAATTACTGTAAAGTAGAAAACCCTAAATAATAATAATAATAATAATAATAATAATAATAATAATAATAATAATAATAATAATAATAATAATAATGTGTACGCAGATTGTATGTCGTTAACAGACCCTACAACTGAAAATCGACTTATCGACAGGAGAATACGAGAATGTTGCTTACAACATGCCGTAAGAGAGTAACCTGCACAAACAAATTAGTATTAGATAAGGACATACAGGCAGTACCCTCAAAAATAATGGGGAAGAATGGTCATTAGATATACTGCCCTGTGTGGATGGTTTCAAATGCAGTTCGTACGTTCTGTCCTGCTAAATGAGAGGAGAGGTGTTCACCCTATTCCGGCCACACCTCATTTGACGTAACAGGTGCTCACGCGCCAGCTACGCTATATTAGCTCCATAACTGTCTTTGAGAAAGCCTCACGCCGATAATGATCCCGACACGTCTGAAGGAGGGGTAGGCACTATTATTGTTCTCATTGTGCTGTCCGAAAGAGCTAGGGGTCAAGTGTAAGAGTTCCATGTCCGCGGGATGAGTCATACAACAGCTGTTCTCGGCCAACCAATAGCATTCGGCTTATCTCTGCTGCGTCTGGAGCGGGTAATTCAGCGGTGTCATTCAACCGGTCTTTATCGTTTTTCACGCTAGTGTCTGCGAAGCGGGTCTCCCTTTTTACATGCATACTACTCGGATAGCCATTTTTTTCACATTAATGAGGATCATGTAAAGTCCACGCCCCCCCCCCCCCGCCCCCCAAAAAAGCTGGGAAAAGCAAAAATACGAAAGTCTATAGACTGCGATTACTGCTTCCTTCACCTTCTCAAGTTACTTCCACTTTGTTCTACTTTGCCAGAAACTCCTCCTTCATTCTCTAGTTCATTCTCTTTCAGTGAATGCCGAATCAGTTCCTCTTGGTACAGATTCGCCACCTCGGCAAATTTTCTCTCCGAACACATTAATTTCCTACGTGTTTTACACCGATTGAACATTTTTCTGTATCTCACTGAGCGAGTTGGCCGTGCTGTTAAGGTCGCCTAGCTGTGAGTTGGCGTTCGGGAGATGGTGGATTCGAATCCACAGGGGCAGCTCTGAATAGGGTTTCCCATCTTCACGCCAGACAAGTGCTGGGATTGTACCTTAAGGCCACGGCCACTTCCTTCTCAATCCTAACCCTATCCTATCCTTGCGTCGCCGAAAATCTTGTGTTGGTGTTACGTTAAATAATTAGGGAAGCAAAGCAATACAGCTGAAGAGTTACGTACCACGGGTTTTTAATAATAATAATATCGAAAAATAAACGGCAATACAAACCTTTGGATTTGGAAGATTACAGTCCTATAATATTCTTCTACTCCCTGGTTGGAGATGGGGAATGTTAGAAATCCTGGCCTGTACTTCCAGAGGGAGGCGTTTCCTCTGGCACTTAATCATAATTGTTGCCAGTCTCAAGCAAGTGCCGTCTGCAAAGAACAGTTCTTAAATCCCTGCTGCTACTATAACTGACCGAGGTCTGGTTTCTCCAGTAACGAACATGTTCACTTCTGTAGTGTAACTGTTAGCGCTATAAATTGTCATGCTCGGGGGAGTAGAGTTCGATTCCCGGTACCGCCAGATATTCAAGATAGGCAGAAGGGCTGGTACAGTATTGTGCGGGTGTGCCTGAAAAGAGCTGCACAACCTCGAGGAATGAGCACGAGTTTACTTCAGTAAGGAACATAATAGCTCTATTTAACAAAAGGAGTCTTGAACGATGTTTAACTTGTTTTTTTTCTTTTTGTTTCTTCTTTTGTATCATTTTAGAGACTACGTGGCGTGTTGATAATCATGTCTATGTACTTAGAAACCCGTTACACTTTCTCATTGGAATTTCTACTTTTACGTAGGAATAACTAAAGTGAATTAGTCTCCTCCGAGTTTGTGCAGCTGTTTACAGGTACAACACCCCTCCCCCCCCAATGGAGGTGAGCTACATGCACGTTTTAAACCACATACCAGCCCTCCTTCCGATGTTTTTGGCAGAAATAGGAATTGAACCCAGGTTTTACAGGACAGCAGCTATTAGGGATAAATTTCACTAAAAGTAATTTCGCTACAGAATTGAAACTCGTCCAACACGACTTGACCGGGCGAGTTGGCCGTGCGGTTAGGGGCACGCAGCTGTGAGCTTGTATTTCGGAGATAGTAGGTTCGAGCCCCACTGCCGGCAGCCCTGAAAATGGTTTTCCATTTTCACACCAGACAAATGCTAGTGCTGTACCTTAAGGCCACGGCCGCTTCCTTTCCACTCCAAGCCCTTTCCTATCCCATCGTCGCCGTAAGACCTATAAGTGTCGGTGTGACGTAAAGAACATTGTAAAACAAATAAACAAGACTTGAAGTAAGGTACCACCGTGAATGCTTATGAACAAATGTTTTATTGAGCTACTGTAGTTTTATGTAACATCTGTTAATACCAGGATTCCAGCAAGCGAACACATGAGCTTCCCAAACCTATTGTGGTGCATGAACGCGAAAGTGAGTCATGGTAAGATTAAGTAATGATTACAGAGGAACATGTTACCATCTGGCTACTGATTCTAAGTAGGCCGTAAGATTTGCAGAACTTTCACTTGTCTGAGACCATTTGTGACAGCTGGTCATTATTTAAATAAAAAGGAAACTACTTTATTGAGTTTTACATTACCGGTACTGTTAATCTTAAATTTCAAGCCAAGAGCTACTGTTTTGCATAGAATCGGACTTTAATCTAACGTAACTAACAAGCAAATTGACACTGGAGGCAGTGTTGTTTCATGAAGGGGTTTACGCAAACAGTGAAGATGGAAACATATTGACACTATACGAAGACATGCAAAACATTGTATTTTAATTTTATTTTTTTAGGAATGCTGCAGCTAATAAGTAAACTTAACATGAAGGTCAAGATACCGGGCGGTTAGAGGCGCGCAGCTGTGAGCTTGTATCCGGGAGATAGTGGGTTCGAACTCCACTGTCGGCAGCCCTGAAGATGGGTTTCCACGGTTTCCCATTTTCACACCAAGCAAATGCTTGGGCTGTGCCTTAAGGCCACGGTCGCTTCCTTCTCACTCCTAAATCTTTCTTATCCCACCGTCGCCCTAAGACCTATCTTTGTCGGTGCGACGTAAAGCAAATTGCAGTTGGTTACAGGAACAGATCTCTTGTATAGTAGAACAGTTAGTTGTCCAGCAATACCACGCACAGAACTTCGTCTCTTGGAAGAAATGTATATTAGCTTTCGTTCTAACAGACACAAAGAAAATTGCACTTTTAAGGAAACTAAAAATTATGGAAAGAATCGCATTCATTTTTTTTACAATGTGTTTTACGTCGCACCAACACGGATAGGTCTTATGACGACTATGGGATAGGAAAGGGGTAGGAGTGGGAATGAAGCGGCCGTGACCTTAAGGCGCAGCCCCAGCATTTTCCTGGTGTGAAAATGGGGAAACCCCGAAAAACTATTTTCATGGCTGCCGACAGTGGGGTTCGAACCCACTGTCTCCCGAATGCAAGCTCACAGCTGCGTGACCAAACCACACAGCCACTTGCTCGGTGGCACTCTTCATGTGAAGATACCGTTATATGAAAATGAAAGATAATGTGCGAGAAGGGTTAAAAATGCTCGAAATATCGTAAGTACTCTAATGAAAATATCCCATTAAAACAATAGACCAGAAATATGAAGCACGGTTTTGCCCTTTTTCTGAAACATATTGATAAATATCTCCTTTAACAACTGAATGTGTACCCCAGTCAGTCTTGTATTAATTTTATGGCTTACTGGAGAGTCTGAGATCCTAGCAGAAGTGTAGGGAGGAGTGGTCTTGAACAGTGTGTGCTAGTTTATCTGGTATAGATCGACTTACAATCGAAGTATGTAGAATAAAATTGTCAATAAAAGGCTGTGGATGAGCTGTAGCCGCCCTCGGTGGCCCGCTGATCGAATTACTTACTAATACTGAATGAAAATAGTGCAATGTATGAAGTTGCCTGCAATGGCCTTGATCGCGGACTGCTACAGTCTTGCTTACTCAGGAACTCCCTTCCGCCGACCCTGGCTGCTTCGAGGGAAACATTCTGGCGTGCAAGACTCCATTGTCTCGCCTTCCGCACTTCGACCTTTAGCAGTGTTTTTTCTTTTTTTTTTCTCCCGTAGGCCTGATTTAAATTCCCAGCTCTACACAGATTTACAATAATACTAGTTTGAGTAGAATGGGGTGCACTTGGGATTGCATTCCATGGTATGCAAAGTGCAAAGACGAGGATGCAGAATGTCCAGTGAATTAGTTTTTAGACGTACACACACTTACGATAGAGCTAACAGTAGTTAAAGAAGCACAAAACTGTTCATCCAGTTTTGCTGAACGAATATTTTTATGTAGTGTACAGTAGTGGTGCAATTATGTTACCGAGCTCGATAGCTGCAGTCGCTTAAGTGCGGCCAGTATCCAGTATTCGGGAGATAATGGGTTCGAACCCTAGTGTCGGCAGCCCCGAAGGTTTTCCGTGGTTTCCCATTTTCACACCAGGCAAATGCTGGGGCTGTACCTCAATTAAGTCCACGGCCGCTTCTTTCCCAGTCCTAGCCCTTTCTTGTCCCATCGTCGCCATAAGACCTATCTGTGTCGGTGCGACGTAAAGCCAATAGTAATTATTTATTTTTTATATGAAGATGGAATTACTTTTGCCTTGTCGGACAGTAGTTCAGACAGTAGTGCACTGACCTTCTGAGCCCACTTGACAGGTTCGATTCTTGCTCAGTCCGATGGTATTTGAAGGTGCTCAAATACGTCAGCCTCGTGTCGGTAGATTTACTGGCACGTATAAACACGCACGGGACTAAATTCTGGCACCTGGGCGTGTCCGAAAACTGTAAACGTAGTTAGTGGGACGTAAAGCAAATATAAAAAAATGTGTGAAGAGACCTGTAACTTTAATTTACAATCACGTCTATGATTACCCCAATAATAATCTTCCCTTATATAAGCACCTGATTACTTAGTGATCCTCATACGGTACGCTCACCCAAACTCACAACCTGACTTTTCATCCCGTTAACAATAATACTATTTTCCGCTGTCCGTCACAACTTTGTCGAGGTCATTTTGCAGTCTCCCACAATCCTGTAACTTATTATTCTGGACAGTACATAATCTTCAAAAAGCCTGATTCCCTTTGCCCTCTCTTCTACTGTCAATGACATCCGTTAGATGTCATTACTGCTGTAAGGCTTCAATAAGAAACCCGTCAAATATTTTAAAAAGTTAAAATGTTTTTCAAACTCTTTTTACAAATATATTTGATAGTGTTATACCAGAGTTAGGAAACATGAAGTCTATTTTAGTGTCAATGCTGTGAAATTTTCACTTTCTCTTTATTATAATAAAACGTGTAACAGTACAGCTCCCGTGTTAACCTCCCGCGTAATGGGAAATGCCTGGCGTCTGAGTCGCTAATCGGTAATTATAATGTAATTTGTTGCTGCATCTGACTTAAGTATCGCTCCAAGTGATAAGCAGATTGCAGTGCCTTGTATGGACTACGGGCTACAGGGCAGAGATATTGATGTATTATGTTCTTTCTAAAGTTGAACATTGCATGCTTTGAGCTTGTGTTGCCTTGTAGTAAGACGGCAGACTGTCTACATTTTCTTGTTTTCTTAGCCAAGCCATGCACAGCTAACTTGTAGTAGTGGTTGGAAGGAGTGTGCATTATAGAAAAAGCGTTGTAGCTGGCTTCTCAATAAGGCAGCCTCTGTTCGAATATTGCCCAATACATGCAAGAAACAGTATTTGATTTGTTCATTTATCAAGTCATTTCTTCTCCAGTTATAGATTATATAATTGAAATATAATAATGAAAATGTAAAATATATACGTGTTTACACAGAACACATACGGAACAAGAGAATGTGAAAACAGAAAGGGGTGCATGCATTTAAATGATCGATAAATAAAAGAAGGAAATAGAACTTTTTGTTACCAAATGTGCAGAACAGGATACAAGGAACTCTGAGGCATCCATAAAATGTCCACGAATTTCATTAGCTGACGAGTGGAATACATCCACCACCCCACCTTCTTTCAGGAATCTCAGGGCCTGCATAAAGAGTTCCTGTGTGATTCAGTTCTGCACCTGGGTAAGTGAAAGGTCTTTGGTGAAAGGTGACAGTCTGGTCTTACGGGAAGGAACATGAAATGGCAGCAACTGTAGTAAATTAGGACAGTCAAGGAAATCCCCAATACATCTTGCATTATCATACCTGCGCCTAGTTTTAAGTGACTCAATATGAATCTTTGTACAAAAGAGGTCAGAATATATATATAATTATATTTGCTTTACGTCGCACCGACACATAGGTCTTATGGCGACGATGGGATAGGAAAGGCCTAGGAAGTGGAAGGAAGCGGCCGTGGCCTTAAGGTACAGCCCCGGCATTTGCCTGGTGTGAAAATGGGAAACCACGGAAAACAATCTTCAGGGCTGCCGACAGTGGGGCTCGAACCCACTATCTCCCGATTACTGCACTTAAGCGACTGCAGCTATCGAGCTCGGTCAGAATCTATGGATGACGGCTTTGTATACACACTAATGTAAACCTGTAAGCTGTTTGCTTTGCTTATGAGAGCCTTGCTTTTTCTGTAATGGATTACAGCAGGTGAAATATAAATTTTGAAGCCAAATGGTGCATATGCATGTGTTATATCAATTGATGGCGATTATCCATGGGCTGAGTAGCTCAGTCGGTGGAAGCGTTGGCCTTCTGCCCCGAAGATGATGGGTTCAGTGCCGACTTAGTCCGGTAGTATTTAAAGATGCTCCAATATGTCGACCGCGTGTGCTGGTAGATTTATCGGTACCGTACATAAAATAACTCCCTTTGGGCAACGTAGTGGCACATTGGCGTCTCTAAGAATGGTAAAAGTAGTTCGTGGGACGTAAAAAAAATGCAAGCTTTCCAGTGATTTAGCCACTAGACTCTTTACCCGAATATCCCGGACTCTAATCCCAGTGACTTCGGGTGTGATTTTCACTAGGAGTAGTACGTAGTGGCAGGAAGGGGATCTGGTCGTACATTAAGCCCCAAGTCCTCATTTAAACATAGGAAGATAGAGTTCAAGTAAGATATCGTTCCATGGCCTCTGCTGTCGATAGAAAGGCCTTTCGAGGTAATGCCACAGGGACATTCCTTTCTCCCCGATAGTTAATGCCAGTGCATTTAACCACAGCGCTTTTAGTGGTGATAAAGAGAACCCTAGTATACAGATCAATATGAAAATGAAAACCTGCAACCTTTTTTTTCTTTTCTTTTTTTTTTTTCTCCAGTCTTTGACCGGGTCAGGGATGTGATGAATGAAGCATATATAGGCTATTAGTACGATGGGGTCGCCACTCCCAAAGTGATTTATGAATAGCTGATAAATGCTATGAAATGATAATGGAGAGTGTTGCTGGAATGAATGATGACAGGGAAAATCGGAGTAACCAGAGAAAAACCTGTCCCGCCTCCACTTTGTCCAGCACAAATCTCACATGCAGTGACCAGGATTTAACCACAGTATCTACCGGTGAGAGGCCGACACTCTGCCGTCTGAGCCTCGGAGCCTCTATACGGATCAGTATACAGAGAGAAATTTTCCGAATGAACATTTAATAGTTCTTTTTACGTAGACTAATATTTGACATGAACTTATTAATTTTATTTTTCAAAAATGTAATTGGTTATTATTATTATTATTATTATTATTATTATTATTATTATTATTATTATTATTATTTATTATTATTATTATACTCGAAGCAGTAGCTCATAATTTGGAAAATGGGATAGAAATAGATAGAGCTTTGAGGAGAGGGGGAAAGAGGGACCCTTTTTTATCTGGAAAAGGTGAAACTAGCCCAGTTCAGGTTATCCCAAAGTTGAACAATGGTTTAGCAGGATTACACTAGCGACACTTCAGAACACGTTGAATACAAATCCATGAAGGAATGATTGCATATCATTCAGATACTACGCTCTTCTTGAAACCACTCTTCTCAGTGAGATCCCTCCAAGACAAAGGAAGCTCGCTATGGACAGAAATAGTTTCTAAGAGGCCATTAGCCGACTGTTGGCCTTGTGGTCGTGAGGAAACAGGAAACTCTTGATAAGGTTCGTCTCGGCCGACACTTGACGGATGAATAAACAGCCGTTGAACTGTTTAAAATTCGTGTTCAATGCTGATTAGGATATTAGTTTCATGGAATGAAATTCTTAATCTCATCGTGTACTGTATTAGATCTCCTGAAATTTTGTTTCCGAACACCTTTATTTTGAGGGCAACGCGGTGTAAGAAGACTGGCTGCAGTTCTTTTGTTCTTTGTATTTCGTGCACGTCAGTTTACTAAAAATATGAGATATTAATATTATTTCTTGCACATATTTATCTTCCTTTGTGATTGGCAGAGGGTGTCTTAAGAATGGCTGAGGCTAGCTTCTCTTTAAATGGTAGTAATGTACAGGAAGAACTGAAAATGTGAAAGCCTTCTGCTCTTAACCCGAATACCCTCCTTTCCGGTGAAGTGCGATAACAGAATACACTGGGATGGTTGATACATATGGCAGAATCAATTTGTAGATTTCAGCAATAAGTACAGACTTTCCTGTGCAGGTTGAATTACATTCTGTATGCAGTTATTTTTCTATTGATATAACTCTTAAGTATTTAAAAATGCTTTTCACTGGAACATTTCTTTGAATTGTATCAGACTCCCTGTGGGTGGGGGACGCAGACGAAGAAAACACCCACGGTAGCCCCCGCCTGTCGTAAGAGGCGACTAAAAGGGGCGACCGAGGGATAATAGAACCATGATACTACTTGTGTTTAGTACTGTTATGTGCGGAACACCATAGGTCGTTTTCATAGCAGCAGTACAATCATGCGAGGAACATTAACGGGTCTAGGCGTTGCTTGTGGTAAGTGTCATCGTGTGCGTTCCACCGGTCTGTTTCACTGTGTTCAGAATGGGTCTGAGTTTCCTATGAGTAGTACCACTTTAACACCATGGGTCTACGTTGCCTGTGATTAGTACCACTATGTGAGGAAAACAATGGATTTTTGTTGCCTGTGGGAGTTGCCATAATGCGTGATACACCATGGGTCTACATTGTCTATTGAGCAACACCATGAGTATGTGTGGCCTGCGATTAGTCCTATGTAAGGAACGCCATGGGTTTGTTACCGGTGAGTGGTGCCATTGTGTGTAACATACCATGGGCCTACATTACCTGTGATTAGTACCACCATGCGAGGAACACCATGGGTCTACGTTATTTGTGGTTAGTACCACTATAGGAGAAACACCATGGTTTTGCTTTGCCTATGATTACTATTATGAGTGGCCGGTGACCTAAAGTTTAGACCCCTGTCGACAATAAGAATCATCTCTGAAAATAAGGAATTGTGAATTGGATTCACTGACTGTTTTGTATTCATGGTCATTTTTCATAATTCTTCAAGATTCTAATCAGTGGATACATTTTGAAGTTTCAATTATAGTGTAATTTTGTTACACCTGTGAGGTCCCTTCAGACAACAAACATTCTTATTTGAATTGTATCAGTGTTGGTACTAGGCAAGCGCAAGTCAGAGATGGAAAAATATAAAGAACCAAGTCTTCGAAAAATGAAGATATCGGCAAAGAAGAAAAAAAGGGACACGAAAGGCGTGAAAATATTATGCTAAACCACAGAAGATCCTTCAGACATTTGCAAACGCTAAAGGTACGAATAATGGTTTTGTATGAATGTATCGCAGTTTTGAAATGAAACTGAGCCACTGGTTCACATAAGTTTACAAAATAGTCTCTTATGTTATCTTCAAGAAATGGAGTGTGATAGTGTTTGTCTTGGTGGGTTTGTTGATTAAACAGTTCTGGTGGTCAAGTCTTTGTGCTCTTTAAATCACTCCGTCGAGTCACGTAAGTCCAAAAGTCGTGGTCACTTGGGTCGGGTCACATCAAAAGTGGGACAGGTTTGGTCAGGGCGATATTACTCAAATATTGAAAGGAACACAGTGCAGTCACGCAGGATATCGTATTTCTTGTACGAGAATGACTTAAATATTTGAAATACGTCCTGCAGCTAAATGAGGAAGGTGGGGGTAAGGGATACTTAACACCTTCACTTTTTCTCTGAAAGTCGTGTGAAGTGGTCATGGCCCTCTGTTAGAAGATCTCCTTTCATTTCCAGTGAAACCTGGTTTTATTAGAAGGTACTGAAGTTGACGATTTGTTAATTCAAGATGAAGTGCGGTCTCTTTAGAATATGTGGGGTACAATAGTTGTCAAGAGGCTTTAATAACACTTGCATTTTAGATATAGTATGCGCACTTTTTAGTGAAAGATTTTTGTACTCGTTGGAGAAGTAAGAAGGGTTCCGGCAGTACTGCCAACTGAATGGAAATGAAATCTGAATTGAATCGATAATATGATCGATCGATATGAATTTTATAAACCTTTATTATTTTAAGCAAACAACTGTGTCACACACACAATATATAATACTATATAACATTTCCCGTTGCGAAACGTGTTCCTAGCATGAATTCTATAGTATGGCTTTGCTGTGTAAACAACAGTACGAGTACTTAAAGTATACGCCAGATGTCGCACAGCGATGATAAGCGATTCTTAGTTTGTGTTTCAAAAAGGTTGCCAATACGAATCTCGAAGATAACCGAAGTCGACCACTTCAGCACTAGGGTGTAAATCTATCACTAAAAAGTGCACAGATAGTACACGAGTTTGCAGATATGCTAGCATATTATGCTCTATCGATCATTGGAAGTTGAGTCCGCCTCCGTAACGGGGGGGGGGGGGCGTTATTCCCGATACTGCCAGAAATTTAAGAATGGTAGGAGGGCTGGTATGTAGTTAAAATGGTACATGAAGGTGCACCTAAAGAGCTGCACCACCTCAGGACGGGGACACCAGCTTACTTTATTGGAAGTTTATAGAGGAGGTTATTTTAGGATAATCTCTAATCGGCGTACATCCAATTGTTCGGTATACATTTCGTGTTTTCGGCTAATACTTCGTGTTAATGTGGAATGAAGTGCATAATCAATTCCGCCTTAAATTATCTGTCTGAGGGAGTAGCCTATACTGTAGTCTCAGGAAGCATCTCGCCAAATCTCTGAGTAGGTGAACTAGAAAGAAAAGTAGGTTACAGTTCATTACAATATTTCTATGCAGAGGAGAGAATTCACATTAGACAGTTTCTTTAATTTTCGCAATGGTTATTTTTTCAGAATTTACTTCTATTCCGGTAGGAAAACTAAGTTAGTGAAATATCTCCTGAAAACCACTCTTGATATTTTTCACATTGAAAAGTACATAGAATAAGGCAGTAATGGCGTTGGCTGAGTGGCTCAGATAGTAGAGTGCTGCCCTTCTGAGCTCAAGTTAGCGGGCCCAGTCTCACTTCAGTCTGGTGCTCTGATACGCCAGGTTCATATTACAATATTTACCAGCACATAAAGAAAAGAACCCCTATGGGAGAAAATTCAGACGTCTATGAAAATCATGAAATATCGTGAGTCGTAAAAATCAATAAGATCAGTATTTCACTTTCACCTTAAGGAATCATCGTTTAAGTCCCAATATTCTAACAGGTCAGTAGGACAAAGTCGTGTCTGATTACTTATTGAAGACTCTGTTATTATTGATGGTAGACTCGCCAAACCTTGTAGTAATCATCGTACTGAACACAGGGACTTATCGGTGTACTCAGTTCAGCATTGCCCTAGCCGGGTGTATCAGTCTCACGAACACCAGCTATTCAAAGAAGCAGCCCTGAAATATTAACCGGTCTGGACGACGATAGGACATGCAAGTTTTAATCAATAAGCTAATGTCTCGTCTCTAACTTGTAGGTTACTTTGTTCTATATTCAATAGTTCGATGATAGGGGTGGACTTAACAGCACGACGCGTGTGTTCTGACCAGATAATAGATGTCGGTACCCGCATTGAAGCCATCAGGTTCGCTTTTTTTTTTACAAAATATTATCTGCTGTTCTTTGTCCAGAACCATATTGATTACACTTCCAAATAAACAGATAATGTGTTCGAATCCGGGCACCACCACTTTTAAAAACAGTTACTCTACAGTTTGGAGACGAGAAGAACACTTGATTCGGTGAAGAGCGGTCACAAGGCAACTGTTACTTCCCTTTTTCTTTTTAAATGTTGTGTGCTTGCATAGCGGGTTCGAACCCCTCTGTCGGTAGCCCTGGAGATGGTTTTTCGTAGTTTACAATTTCCATATCAGGCAAGTGCTGGGGTTGTTCCTTAAGGCCACTTCCTTCCCACCCCACTCTTATCTCTTTCCTATCCCATCGTCGCTATAAGACCCGTGTCGGTGCGACGTAAAGCAAATTATAGAATATTGATGATTATATCTTCAAAAGTTTTCTTAATTCTTGTATCCCTCGTACCTTAGAAGTTTCTTCGAGAGTCAACAGATTTAGGAAACTTGGCGAATTAATCTTCTACCGCAAAGAAAGAACAAAGAAATAATTAAAAAACGTAATAATGGGGTAGGAGTCCGCCTCTGTGGTGTAGTGGTTAGCGTGATTAGCTGCCACCCCCGGAGGCCCGGGTTCGATTCCCGGCTCTGCCACGAAATTTGAAAAGTGGTACGAGGGCTAGAACGGGGTCCACTCAGCCTCGGGAGGTCAACTGAGTAGAGGTAGGTTCGATTCCCACCTCAGCCATCCTGGAAGTGGTTTTCCGTGGTTTCCCACTTCTCCTCCAGGCGAATGCCGGGATGGTACCTAACTTAAGGCCACGGCCGCTTCCTTCCCTCTTCCTTGCCTATCCCTTCCAATCTTCCCATCCCTCCACAAGGCCCCTGTTCAGCATAGCAGGTGAGGCCGCCTGGGCGAGGTACTGGTCATACTCCCCAGTTGTATCCCCGACCAAGAGTCTGAAGCTCCAGGACACTGCCCTTGAGGCGGTAGAGGTGGGATCCCTCGCTCAGTCCGAGGGAAAAACCGAACCTGGAGGTTAAACAGATGATGATGATGATGAATAATGGGGTAGGATCTCTTATAGCTTCTTAATGCTAGTCTCTCAGACAGTGGAATGTTAAGTCTTTCTGAGACAAAGGTGGTGGTTCGATCTCGGCTTAGTCCGGTGGTGCCTAAATAGGAAAGCCTAAAGTCGGTAGATTTACTGATGCTTAAAGGAACTCCTGCGGGACAAACTTTCGGCACATCGGTGCCTCCAAAACTGTAAAATTAGTGGAACGTATAACTGTTGATCCAACCATTCGCTTTGAGGACTCGCGAACTCGGCCCAAAGAAGTGGAGAACGAGATGAAAAACGTCCGTGTAGAGACTATACCACACTTTCTTCAATCGTATGGTCTGAAGCAGATAACTGTGACTAGTTTATTTTTAATAAGCTATGGAAGGGTAAGATACATGTTGTCCTAGACTATATAACATTGTTAACGTCTAGAACAAAATAAATTATATTTAATATAGTAATAGTCAAATAACTGTGAGAAGGAAATGTCATGTATCAAACTTAATGAATTACATTAAACGAATGCTCTCTCCCCAGCTTCGGGCGATCCGGAACTGGGAGACGGGAGTATTCTATTCTAGTTTATTTTTAGTAGTTCATGATAGTAGACCAAAATTCTTTAAAAACTCGTATACGGTAAACAAAATAAAGAGCATCCAAGAAAAGATAGAGATAATTAAACATTCATTGACTGTTTTGAAGCACAGTCTCTAATGCGTTACAATGTTACCTATTTAGGACTTATATTCTCCTTAAATATGATTAAGTGTGGGTTTTTCCAGTTTTTCCATGTGCTTCTCTTAAAATTGTGTGTAGCAAGTACAGACATGGAATAATAATGCATAATATTACCGAACAAGTGGCTGTGCGGTTTGGGCCACGTAGCTATCGGCTTGCATTCTGGAGATAATGGGTTCGAAACCCACTGTCGGCAGCCCTGAAGATGATTTTCCATGGTTTCCCATTTTTACACTAGGCAAATGCTATAGGTGTACCTCAGTTAAGGCCACGGTCGCTTCCTTCTCACTCTTAGGCCTTTCCTATTCCATCGTCGCCACAAGACCCACCTGTGTCGGTGACACGTAAAACAAATTCCCAATATAAAAATGGGTAGATTCGGTTTTTTGTGAAATATAAAGATAAGAGTGTAGAACTAAGAGGCCGCAGAGCTACCTGTAGTTAAGAATAGAGGGCTGTGGGGCGCTTAGTTAATCCTCAAATGCTTGTAGACTGAACGTTGAAAGACATACCAGTTTAATTATTATTAATAATTAATATTATATTAATTATATTATATTAATAATTAATAATATTAATAATAATAATAATGAATGTAATATTATTGAATGAGACATCCCGTCATAACTCGCATCATTGGAGAAAGAGTAAGAAGTTCAAACCTACGAAGAAAAGTATCGGGAATAACTCTTAAGACAGCGACAAAACGTTTAAGCCTCACGAACACTATTCTGTCAGGTAGGAAAGGAGCAAGAGCTGACCAGGGAAGGTTTGGAGAACACCGATCAAAGTGAGCGAGCTTTCATTTGGTAAGTAGAAACAATTCTGTGCTAAGTTTAGAACACCGGAGTCGTAATTTAACACCATCTAGTTGCAAGCTCCTGCGCATTCATGGAATTAGTTTCCATGGTAAATACCACTGAAGACTAATCTGTCAATATGTTAAACTGACGCGGGTCATACAAATGAGCTTCCGGTAAATTATTCTGACGATACTGTCGAAGATTTGAAAGGAGGTCGCGGGAATAAGCCTACATTAATAGCAAAATGTACAGCAATTCTATCTCCGTAAACACCATTTAGATTTTTCGGGGTGTGGATAGCGCAAAGGCTTTCTCTATCCTTAACCTCTGTAATTTGGATATTGGTTTGTCATTGGTGCTTTCACGGCCCGTACTTATACATGCTATAGGCTCTTGGGCTTATGCCGTGTCAAGAAAATCAGGTGAAATTCGTTTTGCAGAGAACTTTTGTCTGAGTCATCAGAAGAAAATCTCGATTGTCCACGGGAAAGCCTTTCTCTTTAGTATTACAATGCGTTACAATGTTACCTATTCCGGATTTATATTCCCTTTAAATATCTCGGTATGATTTTTTTCAGTTTTTGCGTGCACTTTCTTCGTGAACAGTCGAGATTTTCTTCTCATGATGCAGACCAAAGTTCTCTGCGAAACTTAAAGAATTTCACCTTATTTCCTTGACAAGGCATAAGCCCCAAAAGCCTGTATCATGTCTATGGATATTGGTTTGTTTCAGGAGTTAACCTGGTTCTCATTTATGGTGTAGGCTGAGTGAACTTTACGGTCATATGCCTTTCTAAAAGTGGACATCTATTTTCTCAATATTTCGACTGCCTTATATAGAATCGAACAGACGTCATTCCGGGCGAGCAAAGCACGCCTTGACCGCATTGGCTAGGCACAAGACAGCCCCTTCTACTTTAGTAGAGCAGTCTGTTACTCAGCTAATAATCCCGTAACCAGCTCACCCTGTTTATCGCCTTGCCACCTTCAACTTGCCTTCTTCATCGTAAACTATACTACTTAACATCTTCTCCTGACCTTGCCCACTAGCACTAGTAATAGATTACTAACAGTTCAGCGAAGAGGGGGTTTCAGCTCTGACATGGCGGACTTGTTCCGTCATAGACAGATTTTTCCTCCGCTATGTGTATGTCGTGCTGGTGCTGATGCGAGATTTTCGCACTTCCGCTGCAACCGACGAGTAGAGAAGCCTTCTGTTCGCCTCGGGACTCTCGAGTATTTGATCACAAAAAAAAAAAAAACAAAAAAAAAAAAAAACAACCCACCCTTGTTTCGCAGAAATTCTCTGCGTGTTAGTGAGTTAGAAAACTCCTCCAAAACAAAATCTGGACGCCTTACTGTCGCTTATAATGACTATCAGTTTGGAGGAAAGATAAACGAATAATGCACGGTCGAGTAAAATTATGAGACCAACTAATATTAGAGGTGCAGCAGGGCAAGAACTCAACGGACTGGAAGTGACTGCATAAGGTACTGATAGGCATCTGGAGCCATGCTGTCTGGAACGAGAGTCGTGGAGGATCCACAATATGTGCTGAACTGGGTTATTAGGGAACCAGGGAAATACTTGAAAGTCTGTGTTCTGTACATTTCTCTTGAACATTCCCGAGCCTTGTTAATAGTATTGTCTTGCTGAAAGTTACATCTGCACCAGGGAAGACAATTAGCCTTTGTCGGTGGTACGTTATTTACAAGCATGGATTTGTAACTAAATCGATCGAGTGCCTTCCACTAGAATGAGTGGTCCTGTGGAATATCACGATAACATTCCCAGACATAACTCTGCCGTCAACAGTTTCTGCAGTCACAATTGGAGGAACAGAATCTTTGTTCCCTGCTGTTTCTTTCCCGACAGGTAAACGTCTATTCATTCGATGAAGCGGAAAATACTAATCAGCAGAGGTCAAATTCCGATTTTGTGGTGCAAATTAAGGGTATTTCGCCTATGCACCTTCATTGGCAAACATGCAGCGACAATCGGCTTGCATCGGAGGAGGTCGCTAAAGGATAAACTTTGACATTCGCACTGCCGTAGCTGGAGCAATTTAATATTGCAACATGAGGCTTGTCTCTGGGCTTAATGATTTGTTGCTCTGCCCCATAAAACAGTTCTGACAGGTTTGTTGCCAAAGTAATGGAACCTATACTGTTATCAAAAGACCAAAGCTATTTTTTCCGATTGTTGATTGTAATCAGTTGCTCTCCTGGTGAAATCCGTTAATACTGTATCCCGTCTTAAACACTAAGTTGAAGTGAACGATCTATTTCGAAAGTCAAATGGGATGGACGGATCATATCCTGGTCTCTCTAATGCCAGTACAAGTATACTAGAGGACAGTTCTGGATACAGTCGGTCCCATTCCTCAAGCTATAAATTACACTGACTGACAGAGCAAATGCAACACCAAGGAGTGGTTCGAAAGGGACGAAAGTTGGGGAAAAAAGAGGCGGCACGGACGAATAATTGATGTTTATTTCAAACCGATATGCAGGTTACACAATGTGCACGGCATCGACTCAGTAGGATGTAGGACCAGCGCGAGCGGCGATGCACGCAGAAACGCGTCGAGGTACAGAGTCAGTAAGAGTGCGGATGGTGTCCTGAGGGATGGTTCTCCATTCTCTGTCAACCATTTGCCACAGTTGGTCGTCCGTACGAGGCTGGGGCAGAGTTTGCAAACGGCGTCCAATGAGATCCCACACGTGTTCGATTAGTGAGAGATCCGGAGAGTACGCTGGCCACAGAAGCATCTGTACACCTCGTAGAGCCTGTTGGGAGATGCGAGCAGTGTGTGGGCGGGCATTATCCTGCTGAAACAGAGCATTGGGCAGCCCCTGAAGGTACGGGAGTGCAACCGGCCGCAGCACATGCTGCACGTAGCGGTGGGCATTTAACGTGCCTTGAATACGCACTAGAGGTGACGTGGAATCATACGCAATAGCGCCCCAAACCATGATGCCGCGTTGTCTAGCGGTAGGGCGCTCCACAGTTACTGCCGGATTTGACCTTTCTCCACGCCGACGCCACACTCGTCTGCGGTGACTATCACTGACAGAACAGAAGCGTGACTCATCGGAGAACACGACGTTCCGCCATTCCCTCATCCAAGTCGCTCTAGCCCGGCACCATGCCAGGCGTGCACGTCTATGCTGTGGAGTCAATGGTAGTCTTCTGAGCGGGAGCCGGGAGTGCAGGCCTCCTTCAACCAATCGACGGGAAATTGTTCTGGTCGATATTGGAACAGCCAGGGTGTCTTGCACATGCTGAAGAATGGCGGTTGACGTGGCGTGCGGGCCTGCCACCGCTTGGCGGCGGATGCGCCGATCCTCGCGTGCTGACGTCACTCGGGCTGCGCCTGGACCCCTCGCACGTGCCACATGTCCCTGCGCCAATCATCTTCGCCACAGGCGCTGCACCGTGGACACATCCCGATGGGTATCGGCTGCGATTTGACGAAGCGACCAACCTGCCCTTCTCAGCCCGATCACCATACCCCTCGTAAAGTCGTCTGTCTGCTGGAAATGCCTCCGTTGACGGCGGCCTGGCATTCCTAGCTATACACGTGTCCTGTGGCACACGACAATACGTTCTACAATGACTGTCGGCTGAGAAATCACGGTACGAAGTGGGCCATTCGCCAACGCCGTGTCCCATTTATCGTTCGCTACGTGCGCAGCACAGCGGCGCATTTCACATCATGAGCATACCTCAGTGACGTCAGTCTACCCTGCAATTGGCATCAAGTTCTGACCACTCCTTCTTGGTGTTGCATTTGCTCTGTCAGTCAGTGTATTTCTAAGCAACTACTGTGAACTGAGAACTTTCTTCGGAGATTATCATGGAAAAGTACCCTTGATTAGTTACCATGGAGGGGTAAATTATTACAATACACCCGCGGTAACCTGCCTGTCGAAAGAAGCGTGACCCTCGGGGTTACCCAAACAGTTAACGTGGAGTGACTTAACACTCATTCCAAGCTCTTCACTTCCATCTTTCCTATCTGGTTTCCCTCGGTCAATTCTTGTTCTCTTCCTACCTCGATGGCGTTAGGTTTGCGAGACAGTCTTTCATTTTCGCATCATTCATGGCCCTTCCTTTTTTGTCGATAGCATCGTTCTTCCTCAGATTAGTCTTGAGAGGGCGGTTGACCTTAAAACTCACCACTACCAAAGCGTCACTAATTTATTCGTATTTGCCAGCCCAAAGAATGAAGATTCTTCTAGTTATCGGAAGTTAAACATTATTTGTATGGTCAAACCGTGAAGAGCGGTTGTCTGGTACATAGTCAAGTATTACAAGTTAAGTCTGAAGTAACTTCAAAATTACTAGACGAATTTGCATCCTTCGCTTTTATAAACAAGAGGAAGTCTTACCACAGTTGTTCCTCTTTCCTCTGAAGCAATACTCAACCACAACTCCATCCTGTTGTTTATAGTCGTTGCTTCCGATCTGATTTGTGTTCAGGGACGCGATGGAATATTGTTCTACAAAGCCAAAACCGAATTTTCTCACAATCCTCATCTCGCCTCCTTTTGGGATCACATTGTTTTCGTTATTTGCCGTTATTAGAGTTCAGATATCAATCTTACCATAGATATACATTAGTTAATAATAGTTCTTTGTGGATCAGTTCTGCTCGAAACTTAGGCTGGGTGGATCTTCAAATCGCACCACCGGTCTATGCGGTTGTAAAGAAATAAGAGCCCATTGCGGTTCAACAATGAAGCGTAATAGATATTATAAGCGAGATAATTTGCCATTGCTTTGTTCATCGAGCGAGAAGATGCTATCTCAACAATATACCCAATGAGTAGCACCTTTGGTAGAATCCAGGCGCACTAATCTTGCTCTGAATTTCATACCTCAACTTCCATACTGTGCAAAACATGATTCAATTTCTTGTGGTTGGTATCTAAGACCTTAACGTCACTTGTAATAAGATGTTCTGACATTTTTGAGCCAGGTTCTCTTTGAAGCTGTTCGTGGATCTTCTATAGAAGTTTGTAATGTTTAGTATATTGCTCAAAATAATTTAAAACATTAATATATTTAGATTTTCATGTCATTACTGAACATTGAGCTGAGTAGCGAATCAAATGTGGCGGGTTTGATCCCAGCTCAGTCCAGTAGAATCTGCCTCTGTCCGCAGATTTACAGGCACGCAAGGGACAAAATTTCGAGCATCTCTGAGTCTGAAAGTAGTTTGTGGGACGTAAAATTAATACCATATTGTTAAAATTGGTCACCTGCTCAAAGTAATTTGGAAATTTTATCAAGTGGTGTTCGGAGCCTCCGTGGTTCAAGTGTCAACGCACCTGCTTCTCACCGCTGGGTTGCGATGGACAAAGCTGAGGTGGGACAGGTTTTTCTCCGGATACTCCGATTTTCCCTGTCATCTTTCATTCCAACAACTCTCTCCAATATATTTAATATCGTCGCCGTAAGACCTATCTGTGTCGGTGCGACGTAAAACTAGCAAAAAGAAATTATATATATATATATATATATATTTAATCTCATCTGCCAGTCATTAATCATTGCCCCAAAGGGGTAAGACACGTCACAATTCCTATCCTCGCCGCTAGGTGGGACTTCATTCATTTCATTTCATTTCATTCCATTCCATTCCTGACCCGGACGAATGACTGGAAACAGGCTGTGGTTAAGTTCTGGTCAAAAGGAAAAGACTGCTAGACCTCCGCAAGATTGAGCGGAACATTGAACTTACATGGCAAACTTGAGGATGGCACACATAATGTTACACTTCTAAGTACCTTACGACAGCAGTACAGAATTTGTTCGTATCCAAAATCTGTGCAGATAAAGAAAAGGTATATGTTGGTATTTTTTCTTTCAACTTCCAGTACCTAATGAGTTAAGGCTACTTCTCGCTTTGTGACGAAAGCTGACGTATTTATCTAATTACTCTGGGCACTTTGTTAGCATGAATTGCAAGTTTTCCTTTAAGATGAAAACCGCCTATTCGGCGACCATGCAGAGGGCAGTACTTGCGAATCTCATCTCATTACTAAAATGTAGTCGGACGAAATGTGCCACGCGAGATGCGCCTTGCAATCACTTTCACTGTCACTACACCAGGTATAAAGTACAGTATTGCGTGCGAAGCAAGCGATGAGATGGTTAACGTGGTTCGTCACTTTCATTACTGTAATGCAACGTGGGCGTCCTCAAAGGTGTACCAGTATATCGCATCCAATTTTCGGTTATGTATTAAATTAGTCTACTTTTACCCAGCTTGAAATCTATCACGATACCAGAGACAACTGAAAATATTTCAGCATTCATCTTCATCATAGACTTTCATGCCTTTAAGCGTTCAGTCTGCACGCCTCTGTACATTAACTATGTGCCTCAACAATTATTCTCACCGGGCGAGTTGGCCGTGCTCGTAGAGGCGCGCGGCTGTGAACTTGCATCCGGGAGATAGTAGGTTCGAATCCCACTATCGGCAGCCCTGAAGATGGTTTTCCGTGGTTTCCCATTTTCACACCAGGCAAATGCTGGGGCTGTACCTTAATTAAGGCCACGGCCGATTCCTTCCAACTCCTAGGCCTTTCCTATCCCATCGTCGCCATAAGACCTATCTGTGTCGGTGCGACGTAAAGCCCCTACCAAAAAAAAAATTATTCTCAATTCAAAACTAGTTAATGTGGCCTAGTTTACGTTCAATCCCTCTTATCGTTAAATACGTACTTAAAAACCGCGTAACCTTCCTCGCCTTGGTCGCCTTCTATAGCACACAAACTTCCTAGGTAAGCTATCCTACTCCATTCGCCTCATATGACTTCACCTAAGCAGATTTATATACATAGCTTCATCCTTAGTTCATTCCGACCGGGCGAGTCGGCCGTGCTCGTAGAGGCGCGCGGCTGTGAGCTTGCATCCGGGAGATAGTAGGTTCGAATCCCACTATCGGCAGCCCTGAAGATGGTTTTCCGTGGTTTCCCATTTTCGCACCAGGCAAATGCTGGGGTTGTACCTTAATTAAGGCCACGGCCGCTTCCTTCCAACTCCTAGGCCTTTCCTATCCCATCGTCGCCATAAGACCTATCTGTGTCGGTGCGACGTAAAGCCCCTAGCAAAAAAAAAAAGGTTCATTCCGAAATTTGCCTTTATCTTCTCATTCCGTGTACACTTGTTTCCACCTGTTTGTACCGGCAATAAATTCTCGTTACCTTCGCATTTTACTTGTAACTTATGAATAAGATACGAATCCACCCGGATTGTACTTCCGTACAAGTTTCAATCTGAAAACAGATTAAAATTTTAACCACCGAGCGAATAGGCCGTGCGGTTAGGGAGGCACAGATTTGAGTTAGTGGGTTCGAACCCCACTGTCGGCAGCCCTGAAGATAATTTCCCGTGGTTCCCCATTTTCACATCAGGTAAATGCTGGTGTTCCACGGCTGCTTCCTTCCCACTCCTAGCACTTAACTCTCCCACCGTCGCCATAAGACGTGTCGGCGCGAGGTAAAGCCAAATGTAAAAAATAACAAACCGAGAAGTCTGTTCTTTTTTTACAGAACACCTCTGATAGAAACTGCGAGCTCATGGCATTAGCAGTGTTGCACTTCAATTTTAGGTCACTTACTATGCTACCATTCTTGGGAGAATACACATACAAAGTTCAAAGTTACAATTTTGCAATTCCTACCTGACATTGAATCCTTGTATGCTCTTCCCAACTGACGTCACCTTAACCTTAAAAATGTTAATTTCCATGCTCTCTGCACTACTTCTGAAAATATTGCAATTTTAAACTTAAAGCCGATTTCTAGTAATATATGCGAAATATTGCATTTTTCAATTTAAAAAGATACTCCCAGTAACAGATGAGAGCACATTTCTAATCTGAACGATGGATTTGGTCGGTTCACGCTGCAGTTACCTCCTAGGCTTAGCACAGTTTCTTCTTTCTGAAGGTTCAATTGATTTTCACGTCAAATTTTGTTACAAGATTCTGTGTAAATATAATATTTAGTGGGATAACTTACTCAAACTAACTGCGACTTTCTGTGAAGCCTGTCTTATAATTCTGCCATCATCTGTTAGGCATATTGTTATAATCAGTCTTTCAAAACTCCTATAGAAAACGCTGAGAAGAATAACCGATAGCTTCAAGGACCATATTTTGGTTTTCCTGGTTTGAGGATTGAAAGGGCTTTCGCTGTTTACAAATATCTTGGTACTTGACCCTTGTTCATGATTATCACGGTAGTCATTTCTTCAATTTTCCCAATAATGGAAAATTCAGGAATAATTTAATCTAAAAAGTCAATTTTCCGTAATTTTGATGTTTTGGTGGTGTTCTCAACCTCTGAATTAGTGGAAGGAAATCCTAAGAATGGAAGTTCCAGACCGGATATTCTCTCTAAAACAGTGATATGTTTCAGGTGAAAAATTCTGGCCATGGATCCCATCAGGATTCGAAACTCAGCCGTCCGAGTTCCCACTAGCTAAGCAGCTAAAATTTGTTCTAAAGTATATTCTGAGAATTTTTGTTCCTGTAGCACGTTAAACAGAGCAAATTTTTCAGAGCAAAGTTCCGGCACTGCGATGTTTATATATTCACGGCCCAAAGGCTAGTTCGATCTCCAATAGCTCCACCAGATATCATGAAATGCCTCTGCTTCACTTAGGGGGCGTACTATATAAATACAGCGAGGTAGTTTTCCGATAATTTCCTCAGAGTCGTAAGTTGCTATTAAGTATTTTAAATAAGACTGCACTCGTCAATATCAGGAACTACTGCTTATGTCCGGTTCTGTCGCCAGGTACAGTAGCGCGCTAAATTTTCAGACTGTGAATGCTCAGATAGTATTTTTTGATATAGTAGTTCTTTTCGCTGTATTATTCCGCGGATTTATATTTGTGTTGTTCATCTGTAGTGTTTTTTTTAACATTTGTAGCATTCTCAAATTCTTCTCTAAAATTAATCCTGTCCTGTTGTTAATGCAAGACTGGTATGATGACTACTCGGGCCTGAGATGTGCCCGCTGTCAACCTACTGCGATAAACTAACACTAGCGCAGTCTCGCCCATGTGCAATCTTACTTTGAATAAGTAGTATTTCAGGATCAGTGATTCTACAAGCCATACTTCATTCATCGTAGGAACTGACTCGATAGATAATGTTTTAACTAGCATTGCTGATGCAAATCGCTTTTACGTTAATGGAGGCGAAGATGTGATTAAGGCAGGTCGATGAAAGTATCATATGCACATTGGATCTAACTAGACAAGAGCTGGGTAACGTTACGTTGGCTAGTAGGTTCCGAGACAGGCTCCAGATACTGGCCCATCAATAGAAAAGCTGGATGCCTTCGGTCTGCCGCTCAACCTGACCCAAGACCGGATGGTACTATTTTAGGTGCTACCCTGCTCGTCAAGACTTGTGATTTTCATTACGTCGGCTTGTTGATACCCTCCTGGATGCTCCAGCTCGTGTCACTGCCGCGTGGATAAAGTTGCTCCAAGTCACGGATGTCCTCTGAGACTGGAACATCCCCCTGTGTCTCAAGTCGAGGATCTACAGCACGATAATCCTTTGGCGCTCTGTGGTTCTGAAAGCTGGCCAGCGACGAAGACATGAGCAGATGGCTTCACGCGGTCGATATGTGTATGCTGAGATAGTGTATGGGAGTAACACAACTTAGCCATATCAGAAATTAAAGCGTGCGGGATACTTTAAGAATCTCCTTTCCTGACAAGATGAGGGAAGTGGGATTGCGCTCGTATAGTCACGTGGTCAGAATGGACGCTGACGGGCTCTAACGCTCTGTCCAGTTGGACGGAAACCCCCTGGTCGGCTTAAGAAGAGGCGGATTGCTTGCGAAAAGACATGCGAACAATCTGTCAGCCTGCACCTCGACAGGAACAACGCGAATAATAAGTCCAAATTCAATAAATTTCCTTATCTCAAATTTGTTCTATATTTTACCCCTCAAACTAAAAGGTCACAAAGCGAGTTGTCTACAGAGTGCAGAGTTTTGTAGCTATACGCTTGGATTTACATGGTGATGGGTTCGAATCAAACAGTCGGCAGCCCTTCGGGTAGTTTTCACACATCAATTAGGCCATGGGTGCACCTTTACTTTCCTATCCCTTCGTAGCCGAAAACCTAAAAGTTGCTGGGGTTCTATGGCCGTGGTAGAAGGACCATACCATCTCCCGCGGGGACAGTCTGATTACGTCAGCATAAAACTACGCACAGATTGGAAGACATCGTGTTAGTGTGGTGAGGCGAACACTGTGTTGCTTGTGAACACTCGGGGAATGTTTTCACATTGAGTAGTACCACATTCACTTCAGCAGGGTAGAACGCGGCGTTCAACGTCACCAATTGTTGATCTTTCTTCACGGCCAAAGATCCCTGCAACTAATAGCACTTTTACACGACGTTACACCACTAGCAAGAAAGTAATTTACGGTTAATCTTTCAAAGTGGTTTATATTCGTAAATATCGAGTATGATCTGTGTTTATGTAACTAGTGAAGATTTCCTCAGACGTGATCTCTGTAAATAGAGTGAAATCCTCGTGTATCATTCTGTAAATAAGGATAATCTTTATCTGATACAGGGTACTGACACCAAAACACGAGGCAGAATCCAAACTTAGTCTTTCCCATTTCCTTCCACCTCAGTCATTCGTAAAGTATCTCTTGTACGTAGTTCAAAATGAACTTGTCAACAGACGCAGAGTGGCTGGTGAACTTGCCAAGAGTTCAGACGTCGGTGAAGTAAAACACTCAAGAAACAAGGTCAAGTGATAAGACATAATATTGTCTTAGATTATGGGACGGACCAAGGACTTTTGAGTCATGTTAGGCTGATAAAAAGTCGTTGAGCCCATGCTTGACAGCAGGATGGTGCTACAAAGGCCCAACCACACTACACATTTCTCATATAAAACGGAAAAGTCCTCATATCGTAATTACACAGTTGTAGGAATTGAGAGTCTGTAGTTTCACGCGACCACAACCACAGGACTTCCACTTTTATGTATAACCCGAACCACAGGACGATCCATTTATGCCCTCTGTCCAAGCAAAGGTTGAATTCTCGCACTTGAGATGGAAATTTAAGGTAACAGCTAAAGCTTCATAAAAATAGTCACATGGTTTGCTTTTTCTTTCTACTGCTTTCCCTTAAACAAAATATTTGTACGACGACTTGGCCTCAGTTAAATTTAAACAGTTTGAATCCCGTCGGGTGTCGTCTGTATGGTTAATTTCCATATTTTTCCACGAAGTTCAGAAAAGTATTGGATGTTTCAACCCCTGGACACCGTTCCCGGTTCTCTAATTTACTTCCCTTAAACTCCTTCAAATATGCTCCTTGAGTTGCTATAGATGCTAAGAGACCACGGAGGTCGGAAATTTGACCCCCATGAGTATTTTAACATGCTCTAAGCCAATGATGTGGAGTTGTCCCACTTAAACTAGCGACCTTAGTCGGGATTGAACTCTGCCTTGAACAAGACGAGTGGGCCACAGCATTCAACCGCGTCATTTGCAAGTTCTTGCACAAGTATATGGGACCGATGACTAAATGTCTCAAGCCTCTGAAATGAGCAAACATACATTTCCCTCTTCAGAGGGGGACGTGGAAGGGCACACTTGGGTAGTCCAATCTGCAACCTGTTTAGCAGTTGCTCTTTTTTTTTTTTTTTATCTACTGTTGGTATAATTTTGCTGGTGGATAAAGTTCCAATAAGACGAACGAGTTTTAGTTTTCTGAATTCTGCTATTCTGAGTAAATGTAAACATGAGGGAATGAAAGCGAGTTCTTTAACGTCAATTTGAAAATAAAGTATTTTGAAAGAAGGTAACGTAGATGGTAGCGTTCCCAAAGTTGAGGGTAGTTGGTGCCCAGCGATACAGTATTTTGCATCAGTCGTGGAGAGAAATCTGTGGGGGTATCAGTAAAACGAAAACTTCCCGACGAGATTCATTCTTGAAGGCAAATATTATGATCTGTCTCATTCATGAACCATCTACCATCGAACAGGTGAGGAAAGGGAATGAAGGAGAAACGGAAAGTAAGAGATCTATGAATATTGAAGTTTATACAGATGGAGTGTGTTCTACACACAAATGATAACTTTCTGGTATTTACTGTATGTTCAATAACTACTTCAGAGAATATGCCCAACTTGCGATTCTCTAGGATTCCTTCTGATACAGGTGTCCAGGAATTTTTCATCAGGTGGGGTCACTAGGCAAGGGAAACTTTTATCACTGCTAGACTGCAGTAAATGCTCTCTGCTTTGAAGTAAAGTGAATAGATTTTCTTCTAAGAAATACGAACTGAGGGTGTCAGAATTGATTAACCTTCCATTAGGACAACTTCTTCTGAACTTGAACTTCATTGCAATCGTTCAGGAAGTCGGCTTTGGGTCACTCGTGCCTCAGCATTAGAGCCAGTATCATTCCTTGTTGCTACTTACGGATCATTGCATTCCGCCACGCAAAGAGGCCCGCGTGCCTTCCGCTGTCAGCGTATCAATATTTGTAGAGGAATAAATGATCATACATGCAAGCAGGCAAAGACAGGGCCAACAACCTGAAGCAATATAGGATCTTCACGTCTATGGGACTAGAAGTCGAGCTGTGTTTTTCTTCAGTACACTTCACACCTTACGAAATAAATAATTTAGTCCAGATAAATGTTCTATGATCCTCGTATGGTAGTATAAAGTAATCTTTATTTTTATGAAAACTCAAATAAAAAGGCAATCAGAGACTTTGTTTCAACTGAGTACCTTAAAATTTGGATGAGGCGGTTCTTTTTGCATAAGTGGTGAAGTGTAAGAATTGGCCCAGAGCCCAAACTTCGCAATCATTAAAGACTATCTAATCTATAGCCTATTCCTTCTTACTTCAGATAACTTCCAATTATTTCCCCCGTTAATTTACGCGCATGTATAAGCGCATAAGATTACACAATGTCGAAGATAGTGTGCGGCGGTTTTCCAGAAGCCTGAAAATAAACTTGTAGTCCTACAGTGTGTGCTCAAATGGGATGTCTAGATTTGATGTTGCCCAGGACAGCCACCTTTTCTGGATCTACTGTAAGAGTTCGTAGTTGTGAGAACTACATTCACATTATTCCACTCAGAGGAGCAGGTAATGCTGCGCCATTTGCTTGACAGATACACATTTAACTGTGGTACTCATGCACAGCGAGACGAACTCGACCGTAAGTCAGTGTATTAGTCCCGAACAAACGTGTAATACTGGCAAAGTTCTTGCCCATTTCCCAAGTTGAATTGAAGAAATCTTTATACAGATGTTACCAAAACCGTAGAACCAAAGGTTCCATTTCATTTAGATTTTCTTTTTATACAAAGAAAGATTGAGAAAATTAAGACAAGATTAGAAACACCTTCGAACAGCTGATCCTGACTCGCTCAAAGGAAGCCTTTTTCCCCACCTTAGAAAACTGAAAATATCCCAGGTGTGGATTAAGTAAATTAAAAAGGGCATAACTTCTTTACCCAAAAAGGCATTAGACGATCACGCTCGATAGTAAACACCACACTAAAGAGTTTTTAAGGAAAACCCAGGAAGAATAGTGACATTTGGGACGGGGAATGAGAAGGAATGAAATAAATATGGGAGATTAGACAAAAGGGGAAAAAACTGTAATGAATGCAGTCCATAGTGACTCGTACAAATCTGATGGACTTCGCGATGCCCGGTAGAGTAGCTCAGATGGCGAGTGCTGGCGTTTTCGAGCTCAAGTTGAAGTGTTCCAGTTTGATTCAGTCCGGTGGTATTCGAAGGGGTTCACATACGGCAACCTCGTGTTGATGAATTTAGTTGTACGTGAAAGAACTCTTGCGAGACAGCATTCTGACACCTCGCTTTCTCGGAAAGCCGTAAAAGTAGACTTCATGGAGAAGGCAACATAATAAAGTGATGAATTCTTTGGCTTCTTACCAAAGTGGCAGCAATTCGGATCCCGGCCAATACACGAGGGTTTTTGGAATGAAGTCTTGTTTCTTTGGAACGGATTCGACCTGGAGGTCCTGTGGCGGTAACTGTACCAGGTCACATAAATCTACAAACTTGATTGATTTGATTTCGTGGTACTGATCGTGTAGCAGAATACTTGCATTCACGTGATGGTTGATCCGAAACCTACCATCGACATGCTCTAAATTTTTCTGTATTTTTCCCATTTTTACAGCCCCGATATTTGCCGGATGTATAGTGAAGGCCAAATTCATTCACTAGTTTCCCATTTTTATCTCTTTCCTAATACAGCATCGCAGGAAACCTACTTACGTTAATATAAAGTTCATTATGTTGTGAAGAGGAAGCTCATAAAATATTCACTTCCTGTGTAATAACATAATTAAAGGTAGAAAGAGGACATCGAAGCAAAACCTTTGATTTTTGAAATTAAATATTAAGCTTAACTGTCAATTTAAGTTGAATGAAAGTGGGAAGTGTCTGACATAAAGTTCTGTGGAGAGCTAAACCATTAAACTTAAAATACCTAATGCAATTACTGTTAAACAAAATCGTGTAATATGCGAGCATAATTGGTAGAAAATACGTTGCTGGAGTAATGTCGGAAGTGTTTTACTTTCTAAATCTCGTAAAAAAATGAAAAGAAAAAAGGAAAAAAGAAAGGCTGGTTATTACTACAGGCAGTAGATACACAGGAAACTTTGGAAGTAGATTATAGAATTCGTTAGATATTGCATTCTATTAAAGTACAGTAAACCTACGTCAAATATTGGGAGGTGCATACGCATATTACATTCCCTACAATTGAAAAAAATAGTTTACTTTTTACTTTACATTTTCAATTTTCAGTACATTTCTTTTTTATTCATTCCTAGTCATTAACCTCGTTTAAACAAAGTGGAGTGTGATCAGATGTACAGTGCGTTGCTTGTGAACACTTTGAGCTGTTCCACGCTCTCACCATAGCATAATGCGAAACATGACCAGCTGTTGTTTACTGTATCTTTCCACACGGCCAAAGATCCCAGCAACGAACAGTGAATGTGCAACCAGAGATAATTTACATGGTGACATGTTACAACAATGTTTCGAATGAGCATTTTTCCGCCCATCAAAAATAGACTACCTTTGCCGGGTTTGTACCCCCCCGATCTTTGGATCCAGAGGCTGACACGACTGCTAACTCGGAGGGATTTGACAAGAGCCTGAAAGATTCATGGGTTCCTAAACTGTTGTTATTGCTTGGTATGGTTTGATTGAAAGTAGTTCAGTAACGTTCAAGCCGTGATTTTTCGATACTAAAATGCCATATTTTCAATCAGATCTCCACTGATGATGCTTGTTGTTTAAACAGCTAGGTCATCGCCACTGATCTCCATTTGAGGATATCTCCCACGTAACATTCTCTCTGTTTACCTAATATTTTCTTAAAAGGTTGCAGGACTGAGTGGATCAGGCGGTTGGGGCACTGGTCTTCTGACCCCAACTTAGCAGGTTCGATCCCAGCTCACGTCAGTGGTATTTGAAGATGCTGAAATAAGTCTGCCTCTTGTCGGTAGATTTACTGGCACGTAAAAGAACTCATGCTGGACAAAATTCCGGCACCTCGGGGTCTCCAAAAAACGGTCATAAGTAGTAACATTAATATTACCTTAAAGGATTTCAAAAGTTGGACATTTTTCAAAAATCCTCCCTTGGTAAATTATTCTACTTCCTAACTCCTCTTCCAGTAAATTAGCATTTGCCATAGTTTGTCCTCTCAAATTCTAGTTTTAATTCGTATTATCTTTCCTACTTTCAAAAACTCCACTAAAACTTATTCATCTGCTAGCGTAATTCAAATCCATTGACAGCTTGGAATATTCAGCTTAGTCGAGCTGATATGCAATTGTCTATTTCTACGTCTACTTAATTTTAATACCTTAATAATTTGAAGGCGTAATTGAGATATTTTCAACGTTACTGAATTATTTCTAAGAGCGTATTCCTAAATATTTTGGAAGCTGTGGTAACTTACGATAATTTTCATAATTTCATTACTTAATTATTTCCTCCTGAACTTTTCCAATTACTTGTGCATTTGGTCCATTTTAACGGCCAGATGTCCTTCCTGACTCCCTCCATATGTGGAGAAGTGCATTCACTATTGCGCGTGTACAGAGCTCTATAACTGCAGTCGCTTAAGTGCGGCCAGTGTCCAGTAATCGGGAGACAGTGGGTTCGAACCCCACTGTTGGCAGCCCTGAAGATCGTTTTCCATGGTTTCCCATTTTCACGCTAGGCAAATTCTGGGGCTTTAAGGCCACGGCCACTTCCTTCCCACTCCTAGCCCTTTCCTGTCCCATCATCGCCATAAGACTTATCTGCGTCGGTGCGATATTAAACTACTTGTAAAAAATAATGCGTGTGTCTGTGGTTTGCAGCGAGATGTGTTGTGAATATGAAGTGTGCACTAAGACGAACAAATCAGTCAGAGCCATATGAACTAACTAGACCGCGAATCGAACTTGGGACCCCCTAAACAAAAGGCCGGTAACACCACCCGTATAAGGAGCTGACGTTTCATATTGTACAGCACTTCGTCTGCTCTTGATCAGGCGTTTATTCGTAATTACAAAGAATTGGAGGATTATAATATTTTTTCTAGGTGTGGCTGCCTTTAACTTTCCAGAAGATCGACGGGAACATATTTATTAAAATTAAGAACATATATATTTTTTTCCCGAGTGGTTGATTTTCTGTAAGTAAGGGGTGAAAGGGGTGAAAGGGGTTTCGAATGTCTAGAAAGAGTGGGAATCTCTGTATTAGAGGATGCACCGTGACTTCTTACGACCACCCATGTAACAAGACTGAAGAGCTTCAGTAGTTTAATCCCAATGTATACCGAACATCTGGCTATTCAGCTGCAGTGGAGCAGATGCGTTTTGTAGCCTAGGGGATTATCTGTGTCCCTTTGAGACTCTATTTGTTGGCGTGCGGCTCACTAGGCATTGCAGGACAATAGGAGCTTCAAGGTAAAGCTAATTCGCTTCTCCCCAAGGGGTGAGTCAGGATAGGCGAAAAATTATCTTCACGCTAGAGAAATCCGTGTAAGACAATTAACCGTGGGATTTAGCAGTTGCAGCAAAGTCTCTTGTGGTAGTACAACTATTTAATAAACGAGATAACATATTTGCTACAGTGCAATCGCCACATTACTGACAATCTCCCCAACTACCGTGGCTGGAGAGAATATTAACATCCTGCGATGTACTGTGTGATGAATTCCAAAGCGTCGCATATTCTGTGCTATAAGAACTTAGTGTCAAATCAATTCCCTGAAATTATTGCAACAGTTCATTCTAACTAGGAAACCGCCGAATGTTACGTGCGATGTTCTGAAAACATTTACTGCCCCTATCAAATCAGTGTGAGAAATTATTTTACAGTGAAAACTGTTTCTCCTTATATACAGTATACTTCAGCCGCGAGTGAAAAATATAACTTAAAAAGCATTGAGCATGATCAAGCAATTTAAAATACCGAAAGTACGCATCAGCATAGGCTGAAGGAAAGATTTATGGCCCTTTCTTGTAAAGTCTTTGGTGGTTTAACGTCGCACCAACACATCGACGGTTTTCGGAGACTCAAGGATGAGAAAGTTCTAGGGATGGGATGGTAGGGCCGTGATCTTAAGATACAGCCCTAGCATTTGCCTGCTGAGAACAATCTTGTAAAGAGTTTACGTAGAAAGTCTATTAGAGAAGTGTGAAGAGTTCTTCCTAAATCAACGGTTCTGAATAGTTTTCGAATTTCTCGTTGAAGGAAAAGAAGCAAGCAAGCGTATAGTTTTAAGAATTCGAAACACTACGTCGTGTTGTTTCTTAATTTAAAAATCGCAGGTATTGACCGGGATACGAACCACGGTTTCCTTAGTAGCAATCCAGAAGAGTATCGCTCGGCTAATAGGGGCACACGTTCGTCCGGGAATATTTGTGACTAATGGGATTTTAAGACATCCTTTTCTATGAACTACTTTTACACAATCAGTTCAGTAAGAATATGTAAAACTGGGAAAATGTTACCATAACATTCAGAAGAGCCATGAGCTACACAGCTTTGCCCTAGTACGAGGTCTCGTGTGAATTTGGTCACCTGCCAAAATTTAGTCCTTCCTGACAAAGGAAATAACGGATATTCCTCGATATCTGCCAAATCAGCCTGTACTTTTCTTAAAAATTAGCAGCAATATTAAGAGTATTTTTGAAGTCGGGTGGATTCCTTCCTGTGGTCAATATTTTGAGAATTAACTCGTGCAGCTGTTAGTTCCTAACTTCCTTCTTTAAAACAGTTTGCTGGTATTCCATCAGGTATTATTAATCGAACGAGATCGTGCCACGAGAATCTCTCGTGGCTCAGCCTTTGAAGAATTATTTAAAGAAAAATCATAATGATTTTTACCGTTAAGTATGGACGATTTCTACGCCTGTCCTAATCTGCTCTCCGATTAAGGAATTTTTAAATTGCACCATAAATAGATCAGGCACGAAGAGAACTAAAACTAAAACTTGTCCATTACTAACGAAACTTATTTTTTTTCACACTTACAGTTCGAGTAATTCTCCCGTATATATCAACAAAGTTTTATGATAGATACAAGTAACGTAGGTATTTTCTCTACTAGCAGTTTGATTTTTGTATATATTTGCGAATAAGCCCATTAAGACTACGCAGAGTATTTAAGAGGTGTGAGTTTGCCTTCCTTTGTGTCCATATTTATTTAATCCTTTTACTGTGGGCTTCCTTTGTTCAGACCAAGCTGTTAAGTCTTCTTTGGCCTTTCCTCTTAGTCAACTTGCCATTTGTGAATATTGGATCTGAATATTACCCGGTTCTGGACATCTGCTGGTGTAATTCCTGCCTATTTCAGACCAGTTTTAATTTCTCCAATCCATTTCATCGTCTGTTTTGGCTGTACTCCTGTTCATAAAGTAGACTACTGTATTTGTTTTGTAAGTCTGTCTGGGTGTATTCTTTTAATGTGTCCGTAGAATCTTAACCTGAGTTTTTAATGTCACTAACTTAGCGATTGTGTATTGTTTGATTTCCTGTCTGCCTCTAAATCGGTTTTCTCTGTCGGCGAATTTTGGACCTAGAATTTTTCTTATGATCTCGGGTTCCTTTTTTCTGAACATTTTCATTGCCTGTTTACCTGTTCAAAATTAGTTTCTGATCCATACAGACATTTTGGTTTAATTACTGGGTTGTAATGCCTTATTTATGTGTGTTTTAGGGATACATATTTCGTTGTTGTAGATATTTTGGGTTAGTCGATATGCAGTTTGTCTTATGGCATCTAATTTAATTGGCTTTTGTTAAGTCAAATTTTTCTTAATTGTTACAAAAGATGTTTAAATTATGATACTCGTTATTTTTTTCCATATTTTGACTCCATGCGTTTAGGTGCTTGTTTTGTTGCAGTTCATATATTCTCTTTTCAAAAGCTATCTGGAGGCAATTTTTCCGAAGTTTCTTCTTATTACAATATTTAAAAAAAAGTGTAAATAGGCTATTAATTTAAAGTACACGGGGATTAGTTGTCCCGAATACTTTAAAAACCACACACTGCTCATCCGCTAATATCGACCCGGGTTTCTTAGTACATTTCCGTGACGATGGATCTGGAGCGTTACTTTAACAGAATATAGTTCATCTTAACGGTAATTACTATCGAAAAAAAACTTCTCGAGAATTCAAAGAGAGCGAATCTAATGTAAATTGCTTAGAGAAATGAACACCTGTGGAGTTCCTCTCTCCGGCGATCGTTGAGGAGTATTATGTTTGAGAGATAATAATTCTGCTCCTGTTTCGTAGCTCTCAGGCACGTCTTGTTCTTTGTTCTTTCCTTACACATCATCGGATCGAATGAAATCTAATTACAGTATTTAAGTGTAACGAAAGGAGGTCATAATTAAACCTGAGTTTCCTTACAGTAACATTTCAGTCGACAGGAATTTTACTAGCACAGGATACTTTCAGAAGACTGTTAAAATTCCGGAAAGAATACCACCAGTGCTGCCTTAGAATACTACAGAGTAAAATGGAAGTCTTAACACTAGCATTGTGGCAATGGTTATCCAGTGGGAACTGGTCTTTAGATATGTTGGATGGAACTTTGGAGAGAGTGAACTAATAGTAGCTAGCGGTATAATATATATTCAGAAATGAAATATACTTTCAAACTTCTACGTGTGACGGCCTCGCGGTGTAGGGGTAGCGTGCCTACCTCTTACCCGCAGGCTCCAGGTTCGATTCTCGGCCAGGTCAGGGATTTTTACCTGTATTTGAGGGTTGATTCGAGGTCCACTCAGCCTACGTGATTACAGTTGAGGAGGTATCTGACGGTAAGATGGCGGCCCCGGTTAAAAAGCAAAGAATAACGGCAGAGAGGATTCATCGTGCTGACCACACGACACCTCCTAATCTGAAGGCCTTCGGGCTGAGCAGCTGTCGCTTGATAGGCCATGACCCTTCGGGGCTCTCGAGCCGTGGGATTTTTTTAAACTTCTACACGGTGAACCCGAACTCCACCGACAAACTTCCGAAGATTGTTCAGGGATATCTTCAGAGCATATTGCATTTCGTTTGGCTCGTTTTCCTAATTAGCATTGTACATGCATTGTACTGGACAAAACAAATGCTAGTCCTTGATAAATGCCGGGGTGTCTGAATTTTATCCCGCAGGAGTTCTTTAATTTGCCGGAAGTAAACTATGCCGTGATCATGGTGGTAGACAATACGTGTAAGGGAACAGTTCTGCATTTGTTACATACTGTACAGTACAGAACACTGACAGAACACATTGAACACGCTGCGACAAAAGTGTACGTGTTTCGTGTGAGGGTGGTTGCATTACTTTGTTTCGCGTTGTACGTTTTGGTTATTGCATATTACAGGCTTTTTCACTGATATGAAGGTATTTTCACAGAAACAGGGTGCTTGAGGCAACAAATATACTCGTGTCCCTGAACAACCTCCGAAACTTTGTCGGTGGAGTTCGGATTCATCCTGTATAACTCGAATGTTCGATATCTCGAAGAAATTTTTCCCGATGGAATCGTATACAGACATGCCAAAAGTCATGGGATAGGGGTCTAGTATCGTGTAGAACCTCCTAGCTACGCCACGTGCAGCAGCTGATCGTGGCATCTATTCCGCAAGTGGAAGAAACACTTGTGGAAAGATTTTTTTTTTTTTTTTGTTATTTGCTTTACGTCGCACCGACACATATGTCTTATGGCGACGATGGAATTGGAAAGGTCTAGGAATGGGAAGGAAGCGGCCGTGACCTAATTAAGGTACAGCCCCAGCATTTGCCTAGTGTGAAAATCGGAAAACACAGAAAACCATCTTCAGGGCTGCCAACAGTGGGGCTCTAACCCACTATCTTCCGATTACTGGATACTGGCCGCACTTAAGCGACTGCAGCTATCGAGCTCGGTAGGGAAGATTTTAACCCATGCAGTCTGGATAGTTACCCCACAGATTCCTGCTATTTGTAGATCAGGGTCTAGGGTGTGAATGGATCTCACCACTATGTATCATACATTCTCGATAGGGTTTATATCAGGCGAACGAGGCGGCTACAACCGTTGTTCAAACTCTCCAGAACGCTCCCCGAACCAGTTCTGGACAACTTGGGTCTCATGACACTGCGCAAACCCTGCTGGAATATCCCATTGTAAGGGTACGAGGGGTACGAGAAGTGCTAAAAGTGGTCACCAAATAGTTCACCGTAGCAATCACTAGTCAATGACCTGTTCAGTTGGATCAGCAGTTCCAGCCCATGCCACATTAACATACCCCACACCATTATGGAGCTACCATCAACCTGAATGGTGCCTTGTTAACTGATATCCAGGCTTCATGGGGCCTGCGCCGTAACCGAACCCTGCCACCAAGTCGATACAACTGGAAGAGTGATTCATCGGACCAGGCTACAAGTCTCCAGTCTGCCATCGTTCAACTAGCAACGTTACGCGATTAGGAGGGAGCTGTGCCCTGTGTGGTAATGTTACCAAGGGCACTGCTCCCATATCCCACTGACGTTAAAGAACGCTGCACTGACCTGCTGGATATGTCTGGTACCTCCTGCATTTAATGTGGATGAGATTTCAGCCAGTGTGGCTTGTCTGTTAGCACGGACAATTTTAGCCAGACACGCCGCTAACCGCTATCGTGAAGCATCCGTGGTCGGCCACTGTGTTGTTCACTGTCCCGACAAACACGTGACATCGATCGAGGAATGCTGAATGTCCGTAGAATTTTTATAGTGGGACGTTCTATTCATCTGGCCCCCACTATCATGCCGCGTTCGAAAGACTATATTCCACGTCGCCTTGTCATGACCAGAAATGACGGTGTTTACACTCGCTCGGATCATACCTGATACAGGTCTGGGCACTTCCAAGACGTCACGGTACCGTGGCGCCACTGACCTATAAATACTGCTATTCCAAGACTTCTGGCATGTCAGTGTATACTTTGTATTTTATGTTGTCTATAACTCGAAATCTGAGATCTCGAAGGATATTTCAACCCCATGTGTAAAAGTATTTCCGTAACTCGAAATTATGCAAAATATGGTATGTCCAACCCTTGCCCCGTTTCTCTACGGGGTTGGGTGTGAGGTGAGATGAATCTGACGTCAACCCCATTAGATGAATTAACGAGATGAAATGAATGACGTGATATATGATCATAGGGAGAGGGTGAAACCCGGTGCCGGTACATAGCCTACTCCTGTCGAATAGCACCAAGGGGTCTGCTCAAGGCTTAACGTCCCCATCCGACGGACGAATCACCATCAACAGCCTCATATGCCCTCACTGCATATGAGCATTGCGGAGAGGTTTGGAATTTAATCCGGGCTTTTGACACGCAATCTAGTGATTTAGAAATTGTATACAACCACCTCCCCTACCCTGCCGGCCAACATTCTGATAGTGACAACTTTTTGGCCAACGGGACTCGAACCGACTAACCACGGTGTCAGATCGTTTTCACTTCAACGCCTTAATGATCATGTCCACCAGGCGGGCGAAATTATGCAGAATATTACACTGATAAAAATGTACCATTCCTGTAGTAGGAATCTGAACTTAAAAGGGTTGTGTTGAGTTGGGCCCATGGTCAATGATGTCCATAAAAAGGACGATGCTGGGCTGAGTGGCTCAGAAGGTTGAGGCGCTGGCCTTCTGACTCCAACATGGCAGGTTCGGTCCTGGCTCATCCGGTGGTATTTGAAGGTGCCAAAATATGTCGGCCTCGTGTCGGTAGATTTACTGGCACATAAAAGAACTCCTGTGTGACTAAATTCCGGCACCTCGGAGTCTCTAAAAACCTTCAAAGTAGTTGGTGGGACGTAAAGCAAATGTTGTTGTTAAAAAGGACAGTTGACTTGGGCCCGTGGTCAGCTCGGTGTGAGGGTCGAATTGCCCCCCTGAACTCCCCCAGTAGCCACAACTTCGGAAATCTGTTAAAATATACAGTAAAAGTAAGTTTTAAGTGCGGTGTAGAGTCCGTACTCAAAAGTAGGTTAGGTTTAATGATTAGTAATGATTTAATCATAAATGAATTTTTAAAACCTTATTTCATGTTTGTTAAAAAGAAGCTTTAACTAAGACGTTATTACGGTAACCATTAAATGAGGATGTAATAATGTCAATGTCTTTTTAATTGATATTAAATGCAATTTTGATACGTATTAATATTAAGGATATTCAAATAAAAACAAGTGGCCAAACATTAACAAATGGAGAAACCTCTCCTACTGAATAGGGGTGCAACTCGACCTAGACCCTGCGGTAATCCGCAGGGGAATGTTTTAATCGTGGGCCCAACTTAAATCGCTATCCTTATACAAGAATAAACATGTCCTACATTTCGGTCGGAGTGTGTTGTCTAGCCACATGCTGTAGCATCTTAGCGTTATTGCAATTCGCAACCTCGAGTAGTCCCATACCAAAGCAGCTAAAATCCTATTTTAGGCTTCTTCGTAGTCTTCTGCAAGCTGTTTACAGCACTTGTTCCTTGATATATTCTGTTCTCCATTTTTCGCATCTTTCCATGAAATAATTAGTCTTTCACAATTCAATATTTTATTTCTAAAGAAATTAAGTTCCAAAAAAGCAGTTTTCTGAGTAATTCGAAAAGCAGTACACTTATTTTGTAGACTAGTGGCTTTTTCCCTTAACATTAATCTTATAGTAGGACCTATAACCACATCGCAGTAATAAAATCTTGTTAAAATCCATTAAAATGATTCCTATACATATGGGATAATTATTTTGTACGCCCTTCGGTTGTTTTAAGTTTTTGTTTGTTGTTGACATAATTGTCTTTAGAGCTTGGGAGGGAGGGGGGGGGGGTTCATCCGAAAATGTGGGAAGCGAAATGGTGTCGTGTAACAAAATATGTAACGGAAATGTAACCATAGCAACCGTGCAGGCTGTAATGTAAAGTATAAACGGAAGGCCAGGCAGTGTTACCTAGCAACGGTGCAGGCTACGTATTATGACCGGCGGTCATCTGAATTTGGCAACTGTTGATAGATGGCCATGACAGACACTTGACGACAAATTTGATTTTTCCCGTAAGGAAATTTGATACTGCGTTCCTTGCGTACTTTCATTGCTCGTTTATATCACTCTAATCATAAGATTACCTTCTATAACAAGCGCATTCGAAAATCACTCACCAAACGGGCAGTTTTGAAATAAACGGTGAGGAAGAACAAAAGAGTGCAAATTATATGAACAAGTTCCCAGGCGAATCACGCCAAAACAAATGACTGATAACGATTTGTAACGAGTGTTTGTAAACTTAAACGCAAATGTCTTGAAAATTAACTTAAACTAAGCCTCGATCGAGAAAATGTCCCGATAGGTATTTTGTACCTGCGTAGATTGACCTCGCAAAAGCTAGACTGTCCGTGTCCGCCTCACTATGGACTCCCCTTGTTACTGGATTTTTATCTCTTGTATTAAATTGCGGGTCTTTTTTATATATCATGATGTAATTCGTTACACCTTGAGTAATAAACTATGGTCTCGGTATGATTTACGATCTACATTTGTTCACATATGACACGCAGCCACGTCACTCACATTCCCGAGTGATTCATCGCTGTTTGCCTTAGAGCTATCTCTTCTATAAACAAATCCATTATTTCTGATTAGATAAACCAGGATATAAACTTACGATGATCGATTTCCTAGAATTTGGAGGAAGATTTTGTAACCTGTGTTTCTTGTAACCTGTTGTAAGTGTGTGTTTAAATTAATCATCTAGCTTCGTTATTTTTAGTAAAATAGTTTAATAATAATTAGCCTCTGCTACTGTTATTTTGATGACATTTGTTTCCTGCTTGTCCGTTTCCACGTTCCATGTTACTCTGATCAGATAGTTGGGAAGCCAGAGAACTATTGGGAGATCTAAGACTGTTTTAATTCATTTTTTGAGTGAACCCCAAATGTGTCCCCGCAGATCTATTGCATTACGACACTGAGTACCGATTAGATAATTTTTACACTTTAAAAAAATTCGAGGCTATCCCTGCTGGTTTGAACCCAAGACCTTGTGATCTGGAAGGTTTATCCACAAGAAACTTTTTAATGCCTGTGTTTGCGACTTTTAAATATTGTTTTAGTAGGGCAAGAATTGTCTTGCACCGGGTATATTTGATCTGGTTCGTTTGCACTACTTCATTTTTCCATGAATCTATAGAATTTTATTGCACTACTTGATCTTGTCAGCTTTTATATTATACGAAAACTTTCTTAGAGTCGTTGAACTATATTCCCTTAGTTGAATACGGGAGGTTATTGTTGGGAGATCAGAAGAATGCACATGCCCGGTGAGGCACGGGGAGAAGGGGTGTTCACCAGCAGAACCAGTGAGGCAATGGTTACCATAGCAACTCCGCTACTACCTAGGCTACTTTATATTATCTTCTACTGGCAGCTCTTCGCTCTGGTCAATTGTAATCCAGGAAACTGCAAAGTGTGAGTCAATGTTTTCGTGTAACAGATAAGAGCAGATAAGAGCCGATCTGTCTTGGCAGAACAGGAAGTTCGTGCTTGCAGACCGCATTCCTCATTCTTGCATTCTTCTCATCTCTACACAGTACCTGAACACATTAGACATATTCATTGGTTGAGACAGTTTGGAAAGGAAGACTATTCGCTCTTGAAAACCAGAATAAGATACTTCATTCGGGCGCTTAGTTTTGTTTCTTGTAGGGAACTTCCGTTCTGTGTGTCATCAAATTGGCTTTCTGCCTTTTACAACCACACAGGCAATCATAATTTATATTTGTTGAAGAAACTAGTTACCCTTTTTTCTTAGGGGTGAAAATTGACTAAACTGAATTGGCTACGCGATAAGGGCCTTGTAATTATAAGCTTGATGTCGAAAGTAGGTGGGCACCGGATACCTATTATTAACCCTTCTTGGGAATACCGGTACTTCTAATAATTGTTCTCCGTGTTTTACTATTTTCACACGTGGTAAATGTTGGGGATGTACGTAATTTGTCACGACCGCTTGCTTCCCAGTACTGTACCAGGACCTGTCTCAGTCAAAAAGGTATAAAACCAATAGCTAGGCCTACACACGGTGTTTGGGAGTAGACTACAAATATTTCTTCTGCTAGATTTTGGTAGGGCCCTGAATACATATGACGTCCAAATGTCAGATTTCAAAAATAAAAACGTGAAGTGGAAAATTTGATGCTTGTAGGTCAGGTAGTATCTAATGATGAAAGTCTCAGGGCTTTACTGGCCAAAAAAAAAGTCCAGTACGAAAATGTTCGCTTCTTGTGAGGAGAAAGTTTTCGTACAACTTACGCTTGCATACTACCTGAAGTATGGTACGGCGGGTGATATAAGCAAAGGGGCAAACGAAGCTATTACCTACCTCACAAACATCGCACTCTACTTCAAGCCCCTCCCTCGGACAAACTACTTGCTAAATTGAATATATATTTTACGAACTGCAAACATTCATCCCCACCTTACATAATGCTATTTGTATTTCTCCCAAACGTACTGTGTATACTTAGCTACCTACCCAATGCTAATTTTCTCCATCCCAGCGTCGCCGGAGAACTGAATGTGTTAGTGCCATTTTAAGCTACTATAAATACTATGTGGGTTCAAATCCAGACCAATACATAATGGAGTGTTAAGATGTTAAGTCACGACTTTGTATTATTTTTTACCATTTGTAATATTTAATTATATTACCGTAATTACCAATGTTATCAATAAGAACAAATCTCAACCCAAATATTTAAGCATTTGATATAAACGTACCTACGCGTATTATAAATAAATAAATAAATAAATAAATAAATAGTAAGGGTAAGTCATTTGTTAGTCATAAATTTTAACGAGCTGAAATAGTACGCATACTACTTATTCATTCAGTTTATTTTACCGTTGTATTTCATTTTTTACTATGTATGTCAGTATATAATTAGATATGAAAAATTTCAACTCGATTTAATATCTTCAAATCTTGATACAGTAGTCGCTAACCTTTTATTATAAGATAGAGCCTGGCACTGCATTTCTTCTCAAAGTTGAGGGAAAGATAGTTTGTAGTTGATTAAGCACAAATGAAGGCAGGACTTGACACGTTCTATATCGGCCTGATATTATTTGAGAGGGGGCTATTTTGCAGAGGTAGGTAGAAGCAGAACATGCTGCCAAACACATAACCGCGGGTCTCGAAGATAGATGTCTCTTCGTGCAGAAGGGACCAGAAATTAGTTTGACACCCTTGATTTTACTATTTCTTTCAGAAATAAACATTGCTATATATCCAACAGCAGTCCTAATAGACTGTTTGGACAGTCCTGCCCTATTGCGTCGAGACTGGAAGAGAACTAGAGTTGAATAAGGAAGGTCAGATAGGAAATATGAATGAGGGATCATCTGGCGTAATAAGTTGTTACCATACCTAGCTGGGGTGTTGTAGCCTCTCGAGTTTGAGAGCCCCTTCCCCAGCAAGTCTACAGCTGTACTTATATAACGTTAATAAACATCGAGGAAGAAAGTTCTCAGACTGAGTCATCTCTGAAGGTCGACGGAAGCGTTATCTTTCAGACTGTTCACACACTTTTGATGTCTAATAAAGGAAGTGCATAGCGGTTCTTCTTTCTATGCATGTTCGTGGACGACCAGTAACACGCAGAGCATTGTTGGCACAACGGGACTCCAATACGGTATGCTATTAAGATCCTGTTAATAAGACAGTACAATGGAGCTAAAATTCAGATTACTCAGTAGAAACTAATTTTCCCCTCAATTCTTCGAGAATTTGTTCACTGGATCAGAGAAATGGTATTATGTAGATAATTTCTTGTAGAAGAATTAGTAGTACCTAACAAAGCACTTGAAAGATTTCATCGTGCTAACTGCAAGTACACATTTACATATTTTTATGAATGGACATCCGAAAAGATATGCACAGGTCGCAAATCATGGCCATAGGTCACAGAATCAGAGACTTCAACCAAAGAAAATAGGGTACTCGCATTAAAAGTTCACACAATCTCCACAAAGTAGAAAATAAGAATCAGGTCTCTGCCCACAGTGATATTGCACAGAGACCTGTTGGTAATGTAGCCTACCTTCTAGGCTCTAGAGTAAGACGTCAAATCGAAGTACAGATATATAAGTTCACATTCAAGGGAGCTTAAATAAGCAGATTTACTAGTTCGTTGAACAAAATTCTAGCTCTGTTGTTCGTAAGACAGATAACAGCTAAAAGGAAATGAATAATATTATTAGTATTATTATTCAAATTATATAGCGCTGACTGTTGGATGTCTCAGATTGGATGTTATGCATATTTCCAGTTATTTTTACAAGGAAAGAAGTGCCCAGGAAAAATGAAATGGTACTCTGGCTAATATTTCCCTATTTTCGGATTAAATGTATTCACTGTAAAACAAGCGTTTTATGCCAGAGGTCGGCAACACATTGATCATGTTCTACCAGTAGATCGTTACAACAGATTTAGTAGATCACGAGATTTCAGGAGAGAGAAAACTGTCCCTTAGAAAGATTCACACCCTGAGCTTTAAATTCCTACTAAACACCTAGGAGAGGTTTGTTTTCCGATTATGACTTTATCTTGGTCGCATCTGCAGAAAATATAATATCCGTCTCATTTTTGGTATAGTGAGGCTGTGCAGAATCTCAATTATTTATCCATTGTACGTAAAGTGTTGTAGAAGGTCTGTTATTCTGCAAGGTAAGTACATTTTACCGACGGATGTTACACTTCGATTGAAGGCCTTTTCCGCGTACCTTTTTTGTGAATCTTTTTTTTTTTAAAGCAATACTTCATTAAAAATATCAGAACTATGTCATCTGATGAACCTTTATCGTGAATTCGACTCAGCGTTAAAAGTATTGTTACCCAATATTAAAGTTGTAGAGAAAAGTTACCGACAAATTTTGCGCTAAGTAGGAAGGGAATTACAAAAGTTTCTAAAATTAATTTCCATATATGTATAACATAATTTCATTGTTTAGACACTTTTTTTGCTGTTACATTAATTAACTGTTCAAAAATGTTGTATTGCGATTGTTTGAAGGGCCAATAATTTCAAAATGGGAGAAGTTCTCGGTGAATCACCAAAACATTTGGCTTGTACATTATTTTGACAGATCAAAATGACCCAGTTTTCTAGTCTTCAAACGTCCATCGAATTTATCAAAACCAAAATACAAATAAAATAATTTTCCAAAAATTGTGATGTAATTTATGGACGGAAGATGGAGTCCCACTTACATAGCCTATTCGTATCAACTTCATGGATCAACTACAGTATTTACTGCGTACTGTATCAATATTTACAATATGTACAATATTGATTCATTTCACTTGCACAAATAAAAAAATATCTAACTCTATTGGACCCAACTCATCTAACTACGTGGCAACCAAGGCTACTGAATTTTTGCTCTAATTAGGATGGCTAATTCTATTAGACGGTGTCGCCATCTCTCAGGCCAGAAGATTTGCATCGGAGATGTGCAGAGAAGGTGAGAGGGTCGGCGACCGTGGCCTAATAATTAGTATAATATCGTGAAGGTGGGAGCTTGAGAGCTTATTCCTTAGAATGCCGAACCGGAAGAAAACGTGATCAACTGTAACATTTCACTGTCACGGTATTGTTAGTTGAGGTGTTCTTTTGCCGTCTCTCGGCTCCGCTAGATGGCATTACTGTCGACAGTGCGAATGGTGCCATTATGTGAGAATCACCATAGGTCTACTTACCTGTGTGACGTACAATACTTATTAATACCATAATGTTTGGAACACCGTGAGTGTACACTACCTTTGATTAGTACCGCAACTTGAGAAATACCATGGTTCTACTTTACTAACAATAAGTACCATTATGAAGGAGCGCTGACCTGGATTTTGAACACCGTTAGACGCCAAGCATCATTGATTCAGGATTGTGCTTTGGAAGCAGTCCCTTGGTCAGTAATATAGTTTCTGGGAAGGTCAAAGAAGAAACGGCTGTTCGAACACTTTTATTTGCTTACGTTGCCTAAACAGTAAAAGATTAATTTTAAGGTATGCGTAGAACAATTGTAAAAAATAATCTACAAAAGTAACCCCGTGACTGTACCCTCCCTGAGTTTTTATGTTCAGTTTGCATTAAAATAGAATCTAACTTAAAATTGGTAACTCTACTTTGAGTTTTTATCAAAATAAATTTGTATTAATCTCATAAATCTGAATATTAATCTCACGAATTGGTGACCAATCTGGTACAAGAATATCGGGAATTTCAACCACCTGTCACCTTACTCGTGTTATTTCACCGCACGAACGTGCACTTGAGCAATGGGAATCCGTCAAAACAGAGCACGGAATCATCTGTGTAGCTTCTTTGGTGACTTAAACGTCGGTTGTTCGAAATAATATATTTCATCACATAGCGCGCAAACAATAGTGAGATATTCTGATATATTGGCAGGCTGCGGTTCAAAGTGTTTAAATGGAAAAAAATAAAAACTATTTCCATGGAGTTTTCTTCTCTAAATATGTTAACAGCTAGCTAGCTAGCCAGCCAGCGAATATTGTTAACTTTTATTGCGATTATTTAATTTTCTAGTTATTCGCTAAATAGTCAAAATGGATTAAACTCGAGCTGCAGATTATCTCAAGATAAACTCTAAAACTCTCGTTATATTAATGCGAATAAAAATACTCTTCACAGTATGTAATTTCCATGTTTGGTTTGGCACTTACCGTAGTTTAGTGAAAGCGGGGAATGCTTTAAATATCGCTTTTTCTCGCAGTGGTGGGGCGGGGGAGGCGAGCGAGGTAATAGGCAGGCATTCGGAAGGACCTTGGAAAAATGTGCCACTGAGCAAAGTCGCTCAAAGAGAGTTCGTGGTATTGTAGGTTTCTCGAATTTCATATTTTATCAAAGTATAATTCACCCCCTTATGTAGAATACAAAATATGTGGATACCCATAGAGCATTATCTGTAGGTTACATTCTGCGGAAAGTGCACTCGCGAAGTGACACATTACCATGTGTGACTAACCCCTCTTGGAGAACAATAATTGAACGAGAAATGCAACTATGCAAGCTAAGGGCGCCAGTCTTTAAGTTGATGACTTAAAAACAAAAATTTATAATAAAGCTTGGACGGACTCTCATCACAGGTGATAGTGCACTAATCATTAAGCAGGAGAATTAGAAATCAAAAGGCTAATTAAGGCAGACTGATTAAAGTGAACTAGGAAAATACTATTTATTATATTGAATATAAATGACGACGGTTTGACGAGAACTGAATTTAAAATAGGAAATGAATTTAACAAAAAAATGAATGACTCTACTTCACGAAAACTTGCAATATTTTTAACTCGCTAGCTCACCATGTAGTCTTGTTCTGCTGGTCCTTGGAAAGCTTCCATCCTTGTAGCTGGAACATCACCGGTCGTCTTTGAGATATCTTCATCTGCAGCTAAGTACCATTCCTTCCTTGCAAATTGCATCAACCACTAATTGGATGATGGCTTTGAAACTATCACTCCCTGTTATGCTCTATCCCATATATTGGAGATGAGCCCTAAATCATAGTTAGGAAAACCTCCTTGGGTTATGTGGAGAGGATACTCAATTAACAATCCTTCCAACTTTACTGAAAATGTGCACTGAAGTTTCATTTCTATCTAGTTTAATGCTACCTATTGTCTTAGACTGGTATAAACTGGTCTAATACAGAGCTGTTCGTACTTCCTGATGAGAGTGGCTATACACCCATCATTCAGAAATTCCTAAGTACCACGTCGTGGTAACGAAGTAATGAATGTAGAAGTGATAAACTATCACACTAGTCCACTATGGTACAACAACCATAAGACAAGTTATCAGACCTAAAGCGAAATACAAGATAGAAGAATGATACCAAGAGCTCCAACACGCCCTTTTATAACCTTTTCTGGCTCTAATTACAGGTCGCTACACGTGGTCCAATCAGTTGACACGCCTCTCCCCACTTCAGATATTAAAGTTGATGGGTCCCAACCATGATATCAACTGTTCTTCTATTAGCCCTTTCACTCAGTATCCATGGCAACATGACGCTCCTTTGAAAATATAGGCGGTGATCAGTTTGAATTATTCTGGTCGAAATACAGTAGCTGTGGATACAACGCTTGAACACGTGCTCGCTTTTCCCAGAATTTGATGTCTAAATTTGTCCTTCCTTCTTCCTCGGTGATGTGGCAAGATAGAGGAAAATCTACTGCAAGTTAAATTTAAACGAATGTCGCAAGAATCTAAGTTAATATTAGGATATTCAGCCCTCGTTTACAAGTCGTAGTTACAAAGTAATGAAATGATAGTGAGCAAATGATCAAACATGAATTATAATAAAATTACATACGAAGATAAATATCATGACGTTAAATTCCTGAATTAATTACACATAATAAAATTAACATAATTACACTGTGACGTCTGGAACGTTACACATGAGCCCATTTTTTTTTGAGACTGTCCACAGTGGTGACAATTACTGGAGGCAGTCACCCCCTCCCCCACTTTGCGGAGAAAACATAACATTTTAGCCTCCTGAAAGTAGGAATTATTAAAAAAACAATTTGTACAAGCCCTGTTGTCTTATCAGCTAATTCGTTCCTTTATTGTGTTTAATTTCTTGTCTCTAATTTTTTTGCCCCCAATTCTAATTCGCCAACGTCTTACTGACTGTACACACGAGTAAAAACCAGCTGTCTTCCATGACATTTTATGTCGCCTACCATCATAAATACAAATTGATCCCTTCGAAATCCGGAGCAAGTCGCAAGTAAGATATTGAAAATGATTATTGAAACGCCAACTACCTCTCAAAGCGTTGTATTTTAGTATTACGCTGAATGTGAAAATGATAGTCTAGTCTCTCGGCAAGTGGCTCGTGACGCGAGGGCTGTCTACTGTATTTAAAGTGGCGCCGTAAGTGCATTGGGGACGTTAACTCGCCTGTTATGGCACGTCCGCTTGAACTTCACCCTAGATCGATAATCTCACCCTCTTAAAGTCTAGTATTACCGGATACGAGAAGTAAACAGAGCAGTGTATTAATATTCTGCTGCCCCGTCTGTGTGATATTTTCAAGAGGCCATTATGAATCTTCAAAAACTTGGCTATTCGTACTAGAGATAGATTCCAAACTTGAAACACTATCTTAGTATACGTTTACAGCGTCGATTATATGAACTAAGCACAAAGCTACTCGGTGAATCGTGCGATATCACACACCTCAAAAGATTGAGGGTTCGGATCCGGGTGACAGTCTTTTTGAGCATAGACGTTAGCACTCGAAATCTGAATATTGTATAAGTGTTAAAAACTTCCCAGGGGGAGACTGTTAACCTGACAAACTACTTAGCCTTCGAGAAAGTCCACGAGCTCTGGTTTCGCTGCTAGACTGTAGTGCAATCAGAAGGGGGTTGTCGAATTGGACCGATGGTTATAGGAATTTGGAGATCAACCAGTTAGTGGGGTCGAACTGGCACGACGCTAATATATCAAAACAAAGCAGCCTTATCGTCCGCTCATATATTATACCAACTGTCCCCATAAAATGGCACAGGACAATAGAGTAAATATATGTAGCGGCCTTTCGGTCTTGTCAAATAACGTATGTTTGTAGTGCCCTTTAGCTTAGGTGAACCACTTTGACTCCATTGTTTCTCGTCACCTTTCGAATGTTTAAATCCCTCGAAAATGACTAACATAAAGCCCCTCTCTCTTAACATGGAAAACATTGTACACTCTACAAGTACCACACTGCACTGAGACTGTCGGAGAACTGGCACAGTCTATTGAAATGAAGCAGTGTTGAGGGGTTCAACCGCCACCTTTCGTTATGGAGGAAGAAAAATGTCTTTGGAATGTTCAGTACTACCCAATCAGAATTTGTATGCTGTCCAAATATGTCTGCAACTTGTAACTATATATATTTCGGTGTTCAGTCTGCAAGCCTCTGTGCATTGACTCAGTCTAGTAACTAGCTCTGAGGCATTGTTTAGTTGCACATCTCTCATTGTTAAATCGTTAAAGAAAAATTAAGCCTAACCATTGTCTCCTTTGCTTCTCTTCTTCTCCATATTATTATTATTATTATTATTATTATTATTATTATTATTATTATTATTATTATTATTATTATTATTATTATTCGACGTACTTCACATTCGTGTGGTGGTGGTGGTGGTGGTGGTGGTGATTATTGTTTTAAGAGGAAGTAAAACTAGACAACCATCCTTTAGATACCACTAATCAGAGAGAAAAAATTGAAGAGATCTGACAATTTGAAAAATGAAGGTATCTGCCAAAGAAAGAAAAGGGCCACGAAGGGCGTAAAATGAACACTCCCTAGGCCTCGAATGCTCTAATACCATCGGGGTCGGAAAACAAAATTGACGAAAGGAGGTCGGATAGGTTAGATGATGAGGAGCCTGGCACTATTGAAAGTAATACCAGGACTCGACTTAGTCCCGTAGTCGCCAACCCACGCTTCCAAGTTAAGCCCCCGGCGCCCCTTTTATTCGCTTCTTACGGCGGGCAGGGCATACCGCGGATGTTATTCTACCGCCCCCACCCACAGGGGGACACTTGACCCCACCACCGAAGCAGACTTGCACAGCTTCATGAATAGTTTGTATTCTCCTGCTATTGTTTCTACAGGTTTGTATCAGCATTCATTCTCGCGGATTTTACCTGTAGCTTCCATGTTGTATCACGAGCGCACCCAGCTTTCACTCCCGCATAGCAACATCTGTCTGAAAAGGCAGACAAATGTAGTTTAGTCAGACTTACTTCGATTACTATAAAATCTTTGGAGATTACACATCCTAAATACTTGAAATCATCCACCTATTCCAGTTTTCTATTCCCGACTTTACTTTTTCCAACTGACATCACTTTAGTCTTGAAAATACAAAATGTCATTCATTCCCTGTAGCTTACATGAAATGCTTATCGTTGCGCCTGCGAAAACCTCTGATAATTATGTTGAGGGAGAAATACTGGCCCGCAGCACATACATAAAGAGAGATTGTTTTAAATTACTCGTACATTGTTGTTGTTGTTGTTGTTGTTGGAGTCGGTCCATTGACGCTAACACATAGTCATTCATTTGAATCCATAATAAAACTTCAGTTGAGACGAATACGGAACGTTCAGTATTAAAGCTTGTCGGGCTTGAGTGGCTCATAGACGGTTGAGGCCCTGACCTGACTTCAACTTGGCAGGTTCGATCCTGACTCAGTCCGGTGGTATTTGAAGGTGCTCAAATACGTCAACCTCGTGTCGCTAGATTTACTGCCACGTAAAATAACTCCTGTGAGACAAATTTCCTTCACCTCGGCGTCTCCGGAAAGCGAAAAAGTAGTTTAGTGGGACGTAAAGCCATTATTATTATTATTATTATTATTATTATTATTATTATTATTATTATTATTATTAAGCTTTAACTACGGTATGAGTAAGGCTACTTGGTACAGTATTATCTCAATATGGTCACCAGGGAAATGCCAGCGGCTGACTGAATGAGCGTATAGCTGAATTGCAGTTGTCAAACTTTGAAGGCTCTCAGAAAGTTTACACATATTGGAAGACTTCGGCTCTTTCGCGTTATTAGTCTTGTGCTTCGTCCAGTGTATACAAAACTGTAATATCGCAAATGAAAGATTCTGCTACGTCTAAATCGATATTGCTGCCAATCTGCCAAGAGTCCACCCCCTGCCTCGCCTCTTCCATCGGAACAACCCACGTACAACCAAATCATAACTTTCTACTACTTTGTTACCGTATTTCTCACAGTTTTCATGTGTTTGTTTCATGCTTGTTAGCTTGTATCAAATTTTACAAAAAGTAGTTTCAAGACAGTAGGTTCGAGCCCCACTGCCGGCAGCCCTAAAGGTTTTCTGTGCTTTCTTATCTTCACACGAGGCAAATGCAAAGGTTGTACCTTTTAAGGTCGATCTACTTCCAAACTTAGCGTCATCTCTAACCTGAATGTGTGTGACGTTAAATCACTCCCAAAAAGAGAAAGGCGTAGATCATTACTAAAAGTGTTTTTTTCCTCCCATGGCCAAAGGTAGGGTATTGAGTAGTCAACACGTCGCTGTGAGTATCTTAGCCGTAGCCAACCCACATTAACTCGAAATACTGGTAAATTTCACAATTAATTTAAGCCTTACGTGGGATAAAAAAGAAACTGCTCTACTTACATAAGCTAGTGCAATACTTTTTAAATTACAACCCCAACTTTAAACTACTATGTCGTTGATATATTTTAAACACGTGTGCATACTGTTTGCCCAAGTGTAGAACGAACTATGTATTTTGTAAATTTTGTAAGGTCTTTTTATTTAGATTCCATAGCTTCCGTTTCCTTGAAAAGAAATTTTGGCAGCCCTAGTCGTCGGCTGTTTTCTTGTATCTCTTCTCACTCTTTCTGCTCGGTCGTGGAATGAACTCCCACCGCAGATAAAAGAACTACCTGCAGAAAATTTCTGTAAAGACGTAAAACGGATGTATATATAACGAAACCCTCTGTACAAAACATAATTTATCTACTGTGAGAATGTTCAGTATGAGTGGGAGGATGGATGAAAGTTATGGGGTCCCGAGTGACTGAGACGGTAATGTGTATGAGTGAGCCGGCCTAGCTAAAATATATGTGGGGTTTCTAGAGAGAGAGAGAGAGAGAGAGAGAGAGAGAGACACTCTATGTGTGTGTGTGTGTGTGTGTGTGTGTGTGTGTGTGTGTGTGTGTGTGTGTGTGTGTGTGTGTCGAATGACTTGAATGTTGAACAGGTCTTGTGAGTATTACTGTATGTAAATATGCCTATGTAAATATTTTAACTGTATATAAGATCATGTAGAATGTAATTGTATATTTGTATATTATAATTTTAAGTGGTGATGGAGGCACTTTTGTGTATATGGGGCTATGCCCTTTCTCCATTCACCATCCCTAAATTGTAACTACAATTAGTGGAAAATAAATAATAATAATAATAATAATAATAATAATAATAATAATAATAAATAATACTAAACTTCAATAAATCTTCCAGAAACTTGAACCTTGCCATGCACGGAAGTTAACCTAGTAGGCTGAGTAATAGAAGTGCCTTATAAACTGATATCATTAAAGAATGGCTTCATTCTTAATTGCACCATCCTAGTTGGTTTCTTTCTCGAGAAGCCACAGAAAATGCGTTCCGACATGTTACAGATTAAACTTCCTTCGCACTAATTCCAGGCAGCGCGGCCGTCTTGGATTACACCCTGAACACGTGGGACTCTGTTAACTTTAAAGAAAACGAATCTATTTCTGTAGTACTTCTCTCGGAAGCTTAAGTTTGGTATAAGTTACTCAAATGGTTCTTTCTTCTTTTACAGCTAGCTTATTTTAACAATTTTTCCAAATGACTACTTCTTAAAATAGCTTCAGTCTCTCTCCAGATCTAGACGGCGCTTTTGAGTCTGGGTAATCTACTGGACAGAATTACACTGGATACAATTTCTATGCAAATATCTTAAGCATAATTGTCAGCTTGAGAACTTCGGTTCTGGTTCTAGAGACTTTTAATACTATCATGCCGACTAAATATAAATAGAACCTAGTGAAAAATCTCTATTTCAGGAGAAAACTAGTGATTTCAAACTTGTTAATAAACCAAGAAACTATTAATATGGAAGTTGTACCATTGTCCATTTTAGGTTTAGGGACACCGTTGATCACCAATGTAATGTAATTTTGGGCGAAATTCATGGTCTGATAAGCTTTAAGAAGGCGAATGCTGTTGCTGTACTTAATACCATGGCTGATAGCATCATTCTTCTTTCTCACCGGACGCTCACCGAACACTTGTCAGTTTTAGTGTGACATTAAGCAGGTATGAAAAAAACCTGAATTTTCCAATCAGTTGCAAGAGTGTCGTAAGACTTAGTGCACTGGTAAAAACAAGGATTGCCGGGCTGAGTGGCTCGGACAGTTAAGGCGCTAGCCTTCTGATCCCAACTTGGCAGGTTCGATCCTGGCTTAGTCCGGTGGTATTTTAAGGTGCTCAAATGCGTCAGCCTCGTGGCGGTAGATTTACTGACACGTAAAAGAACTCCTGCGGGACAAAATTTCGGTATCTAGGCGTCTCTGAAAACCGTAGAAGTAATTACTGGACGTAAAACATTATTTAAAAAATGCATTTAGAAAGGTTAGAATGAAGTTTTCAATAGTGTTCATAAATATGTTTGAAAATCTTCTGAAGATGGTCTGGACTAGGTCGTACCCCAAATGTCGATCTTCGGGTAGTAACCCCTGTTATTCACGCATCTCTTTCTACACAACCGTAGGACAGGCAAGAGGATAATTGATACTAGTCTGTATTCTAACCTATTGCTGCATAGAATTCCCAGCACGAGTGAGTAAATTACCCAGGAAAAATTCTTCCAGACAATACATTCTGTTTATCGTAATACAACCGGCTCCTTGGTTAAATGGTTGGTGTTTGGCCCAACGGGTTCCGGATTCGTTTCCCCGCCGGGTCGGGGATTTTAACCTTCATTGGTTAATTCTTCTGGTTCGGGAGTTGGGTTTTTGCACAGTCCTTCAGCATTAGACTTTATCTTACGTTGGGCTTCAGCTTCACAGATGCGCAGGTCGCCTTTATGGCGTCAACTCTCAAGACTTGCACCAATCCTCTACGGAGGCCATACGCAATAATAATAATAATAATAATAATAATCATAATAATAATAATAATAATAATAATAATAACGATGATGATAAATACCATTCAAATGTGTCGCAACTAGTGTAAACGACCTGTAAATACTAGTGCAATCACTCGGACGTAACTTTGGGAACGACTATTCTGCGAGAATTCTTTTTTTGCGTGAACAGCTCTTTTGAAAGAAAATTCGAGCCGAAGAGCAGTAGATAACCGCTTTGTTCTTTAACACCGGGCGAGTTGGCCGTGTGGTTAGGGGCGCGCGCCTGTGAGCTTGCATCCGGGAGATAGTAGGTTCGAATCCCACTGTCGGCAGCCCTGAAGATGGTTTTCCGTGGTTTCCCATTTTCTCACCAGGCAAATGCTGGGTCTGTACCTTAAGGCCACGCCCGCTTCCTTCCAACTCCTAGGCCTTTCCTCTCTCACAATCGCCATAAGACCTATCTGTCGGTGCGACGTAAAGCCACTAGCAAATAAGTCCTTTCAAACTCGTCTCTGAAGCATGGTTTTCTTAGAAATGCTATACAGTTATTGCTCTTTTACCGTAGTGTATTCAGCTGCTCTCAACGTCGACAAATGAACAGCTTGCTTGTAAATGCCCTGCTCCATAACGTAAGAGCTATCAATACGGTCAGCTCGTAAAGCTTTTATTAGCGTTCTCGATCATGGTTTCTTTATGTACCGTAAGATACACGTGTGTTATTCCTTAAAGATCTATGATCTCAGAATAGTAAATAACCTGTCTGTAAGGCCTACATTTACAAAACAAAACGCGCAATATTGGGAAAAGAATTTTATTTCCAACCACCTTACTGCTAATCTGGTTCAGACGCTGAAGTTTCTTAGCCCAAACACCTTCTGTGAATACCACTAAAAACTTCGTTTTTAGGTTTCCCTCTACATCCCATAAATCCCTATGTATAGGTCTATTGTCCTACATAAACCTATATTCCTAAATTTGCTTCGCTCACCACCACCATAGTTGTTTCATACCCACAGTTTGTCATAGATTATTTCCTGACCTATCTCTCTTCATTCATTGCGAGTGCTCTGTGATCAGATGCTCTAAATTACCCGGACACTCCTTAAATGTAGCCTTCTATCCGGCGTCCGAGAGAAATGTCATTCCAAAATGTCCTCAATTTGCAAGAAAAGTACTTTAAATTGCCAAAGCGGTCTTGTATTTATACATACTGCCATATGATACGTCAACAAGTTTCATATTTCATCGCTTTCGGGAGATGGTGGGTTCGAATCCCACCGTTGGCAGCCCTGAAGATAGTTTTCCATGGTTTCTCATTTTCACACCTTAAAGCCACGGCATTTACATTCCCACCGAAATATTCAATGTGTTTGTTACTTTAAACCACTATATTTATTTGTTTAGTCTACCAAGATATTTCAAGGGAAGTTCATCAGAATACAGTTAAGCTGTGCCCACTAAACCACTTGATAATTGCTTGTAAATCATTGATTTTATTCCATGAAGGTGGAGTATTATTACAACTTAAGATGATTTTTCCCTGGGCATGGGAGCATATGTAATACAATTTGAAATTAAACATAACATGACAATAAATATAATTAGGGACGTTCTTAGCTTTTATTCCTAATATAAAACATTTTTCATTAAGGTCATGCATTTTGAGCCACCATATTTTTTTTTCTGTTTGGTATGTGATCTTCCTACAGGAAATGAAGCAGATAGGTAGTGTAACACTATAGTTCCAGAACGCCCATCCCAATGAGGCACATACAGACCCAGATTTTTAAGTGCCGTGCTACCCTCAAATAGCAGTATTTTTCCTCTGACGATGCCATGATTAATATCCAATAATTTCAGTGTTCTGTTCCTAATGATTTGTCTTATGGTAAGCTCCCTTGCCTCATAAAAATGTATACTTGTACAGGATGTGATGATCAAAGGGAGAACAAATATTCTGAAAGATTGTGACCCAATAAAAAAGTGACAAATTAACACGTATGTTCTTACTTTTAACAACGGAATGATGACTGATTCAAGAATATTCCTTCCACTGACCAGGCTCGTATACTAAAAGATTTCTCTGCCCAATCTCCTTTGGTCAATGATTGATCTTTTCAGACTGTGATAGTGTTTGGTTCATAGATTTCACCCTTTCTTTACACGATACGTTCTTTCTTTAAGGGGTTGGACCTCTTGTTCTTAACGAGGCTTACGTTAACGTTGCCTGCGAAACGGTATCATACGGCTTTCGACAGCTCATTTCTACGTGTACATGTTTTACTTTGAACCGCGGAAGAATTCGAAACTTACAATCGATTGCGCCGAGCACAGACCAGGAACCAGTTTTTCACTGTTAATTTCATATATCCTGAAATGTGGTATCTTTCCATATTACATTTCCAAATTCTATTTCTCAACAGTTTGATTACACCTTGACATGATCCTCCACCAACCTGTAACTTACACACTTATCAGTGTCAAATACTTTAAGATGCTTTCCTAAGGTTTGTTCTAGAAAGGTACAATCACAACCATTGCTTAAAAGTCCTAAATCTTTTCCGGTCCACCTTTTTCCTTACTAATTTCAGAATGACCACACAATAGTATCACATTGTATTATACAATAATCCTCTATTTAAACATCTCATAGCGTTACAGCCTTGACGGATCTCGGCCTACGAAGCGGCCGCTGTTCAGTCCTAAGATTTTGAGATTAAGAGATGAATCATGGTCAGCGCGACGAATCTTCTCGGTAGTTATTCTAGACTTTCTAGACCGGGGCCGCTATCTGTCAGTTAGCTCCGTAATAGTTCTCACGCAGGTTGAATGGACCTGGAACCAACCCTCAGATCCAAATGGATATCCCTGATCTGGTCGGAAATTGAACCCGCGGCCTCCGGTAAGAGGCAAGCTCTCTACCCTTCAACATTTTACAAATGTTGACTGTGCAAAACAAGATGCGCCATACCTGTAATGTTACATTTGTATGTCCGTACGGTCAGTAGCGTGCAGCTGTGAGGTTGCATCCGGGAGACAGTGGGTTCGAACCGCACTGTCGACAGCCCTGAAGATGGTTTTCCGTGGTTTCCCATTTTCACACCAAGAAATGCTGGGGCTGTGCCTTAAGTCCACGGCCGCTTCCTTCCCATTCCTAGGCTTTTCCTACCACATCGTAACCATAAGACCTATCTGTGTCGATGTGACGCAAAGCACATTAAAATAATTTGTAAATATCGTGTTTTCGTGTTGGGAGGTATTTCTTAATGTAAATACAGACTTTATTTATATTGGGTCCCTGAAATGCTTATTAGGTGTTAAGTGATCTAATTCTTAGTTGAATCTGGGATAAGCTTCAGACGAGAAATGGGAAAGTTCAGATCCTGTAGTGATGTAAAACAGATGTGGTCTCTGGGCGACAGTTCCGGATCTGGTTAACTCGTCTGTTGTTCCTCTCGACTTGACATCTGCTTCAACATCTCTTCTAATTCCTTCCCAGGAAATGAACAACGTGAAGCTTTTGGACGTTATACTCGTCACTCTAATCACTGGATGACCTCGGTCACCTGTTGAAGAAAAAATACTGCTGTGATATGATGGTAGGCCTAGTCTCCAACCTTTAATGATATTTTTCTATAACCCTCCATATTCCTACAGGGGCTCTGACCTTGGGAGCTTGAGTTAAGACCACGAGGTTCCTAAGCTAAGTCCGGAATGACTTTCACTTGTGCAAAGTTCCTTACGTTCATCTTTCCTACCTATACTGCTAATAATAAGAGTTGGTGTATGACATTTCTTAGAGGGAGGTCAGTTTACTGCCTGCCGAGGCGGGATAAAGGGAGTGGCTGTGTGGTTGCCATGGAAACGAGGGTGGGGCGACTGCGGTTGCCATGGAGATAAAACTTCAGGGCAGCTCGTCTTGCTGGGAGTTGCCAAACCTGTCACTGTCACGATGAGAACCTGATTGTATGTATAAGAGCGATCGCAAGTGGGACGACACCGCCTGGCCAGGTAGTCTACAACAGATCACAGCGGTCAGAATGAAGGAGGGAACAAGTGAGCCGGAAGCGAGGGGTAAGAGTATGTAGAAAGGAATGCTGGAATGTGGCAACATCGTGAAATGGCACGTGCAGTGCTCCTCCCTCCAACCTTACCTGTCAGACGCCAACTTTAGTTAAGTCTAGTGTCTTCATTGACCAGCTCTTGTTCTCTTACGTACCCGAGGGCTTTGTTTGCGAAACACAAGGAGTCACACCTTCCGAGGCCCATTACCCCTTTTACCTATCAGGAGCTAATGGCCAGGATGTTGGGGCCCCTTTAAGAAAAAATAATAATCTTGTTCACACACTTTCGTTCTTCGAAGTACTTTTTCTGTTCTGATTAACGTTACGATTACCTTGTATTTCCCCTTAAAATAGTAATCACTCACCACCAACACCAATCCCTTCGAATGTATGAAATTTTGTTGCTATACGATATGTTCTAACAATATCGTTGTACCGGCACACTCTTACACTAAAATCAAGGCATAGAAAAAGTCGCGGTGCCGGGCTGAGTGGTTCAGACGGTTAAGGCGCTGGCCTTCTAACCCCAACTTGGCAGGTTCGATCCTGGCTCAGTCCGGTGGTATTTGAAGGTGCTCAAATACGACAGCCCCGTGTCGGTAGATTTAATGGCATGTAAAAGAACTCCTGCGGGACTAAATTCCGGCACCTCGGCGTCTCCGAAGACCTTAACAAGTAGTTAGTGGGACGTAAAACAAATATTATTATTATTATTATTATTATTATTATTATTATTATTATTATTATTATTATTATTATTATTAGAAAAAGTCGCCAGGAGTATATGCTGAAAATGACAATCTTCTTGTCCTGAAAATAAATTCAGGAACACGCGAAGAAAGTGTCGAATACCAGAACTGTACCCGCAGGATCTGGTCAAAATAATAGTCGTGTATTTTTGAGATTTTGATATGTTGCATAGGTATTACTTGCACTATTTTGAATCAATGTTCTCCATCAATGTTTGTATGCTGAAATGTCTGTCATTGATATTTTTTTATCTTTGCAGGTATGTCCAGATTCTCGGCTATATTCTTCTGCTGAAGGGTGAGCTTAAAGCATTTTATATTCGTTCATGGTTTATATGAAAAATCTCCTTCCACAGAAAAGGCAATGAAATGTTACTTTTGTGGTTCCTTGGGGCGGTATAATCTTCTTTAAACTTCACGTAACATATCGAGGGGAACGCAGTGTTCTGTTACTCAAGAAATTTAATCTTATTAGTAAAGGAAATTGCATTTTATGAGTATTCACTCGTACTGTGGACTTCTTTATTCCAGCTTGACGGGCGAATACCCTAATATTATTTGAAATAATCTCTTTACAAAGGTGAAAAATGAGAGTATCCTCCTAATTCAATACAATAAATATTCCGTTATTAGACGGAGTGAATTTTGTCGCAGTGAGTTGTTTTTTGCTCCGCATATTGATGTAAATATTATATATTTGTGCTAATTTTGTTTCCGTCTAGGCTCTCTTTTGTTTGTTTTTTCACTTGCTCCTTCATTATGTTTTTTTTAGCATTTTTTTCAAATTATATTATGTAAATTATTTCAAATCTCCCCTCATTTTTCACTGAAGATGGCTCAAACGAGCTGAAACGTTTGAATTTGTTTACTCCGTCTAATGACGGAATATTTATTGTATTGAATTAGGATACTCTCATTTTTCACCTTTGTAAAGTGAAAACCGTCAATACGGAATGATTGTAATATCTTGTAATGAAATAATCTCTACAAAAGATTTGCATAAATACAGCGTCACCTCAAGCCCACTTATATTGGTGTGATTTATCACTCCCATCAGCTGGCCTGCCCGTCTTTATTTAAACGTATCCCACACAGAAGCATAGACCAGCTGGTGGATCCAAATATGCAAAACTGGCCATAATATTATTGTTCAGGTCGAGAAGCGATCTCCTTTCGAACATTAGCAGGTATAGTTAATACTAGCCTTTGTCTTTTATAGTTATCCTAAGATTGTATTTACTGAATAAAACATTTGGAAGTGAGTATAAAGTTTTACAGTTGCATAGTCATCTGGTCACAAATCTAAACCGTACCTGCTACACTGCTATGCTGTGTGTTTACTCGCTGAACCGGCTGTTGTGACGCTGTGTGTCCTGAAACTCTACGGTTGCTCTGTAGGCCTATATGTTCTGGTGACATTTAATCACTGTTATGATACCGAAGTTAGCCTACTGGAAATCAAGAGAGAAGTACCTTAATTCTCCAGAAACAGTTTCTGTAACAAAAGTTGGGAGTGTTAGGTGTTCTTTTAAATTGATGTAGATTGTAAGAATGCCGCAGTGATTCGGCTAGTGGGTGGTGGAGTGGTAGATAACTACGAGGTCATGTAAATCAATGAAATAAGCAATCGCTCTGTCATCCAAGCTCTCTAAAAAGCACTACTCTGAACGGGTGATAATTACTGCAGTGTTGAAGTAGATTAAAAAGATCATCGACCTAGATGGAAATAAGATGCCTTGAAGCACCAATAGAAATCTCATTTCACCACGGGGCGAGATTAAATCTTGTGCTGCAATGTTCCATGCAACATTCCGCTTAGTCATCTCTCGGCAGAGCAAGTGGACATCGATCGGAGACTGGCTGGAGGGAAGTTGACTGATTCATCGTGCTCAATCTGTGTCCAATTGCAGCTGAAGAGGGTGCTCAGAATATAATCAGTCTTTCACTGTTCCTCAATTAAATCTATATACGCTTTTTTGTCACAGATGCTAGAAAGGTCAAAAAGAAGTGTAGTAATGAAAGGATTCTAAGAGTAAGACAGTCTCAAGAAGACATGGAATAATATTGAGAAGTATCTGGATGAGCTAGGTGAAGACAAACTGGGTGGAGATAAAGAACCGTAGTAGAAAAATGGATCTTAGAACGTGACCTAGGCGGTCTGTAAACGCACGATAGATGATTATAATACATTATAAGAATGTCGGTGATTCGGCTAGTGGTTGGTGGGAGTACTAGTTTATTACGACCACAAACCTACTACGCTGGCGTAGCAGGACGAGAGGTGATACTCCCACGTGGCGCGTCCCAGGTGGCGGATAGGGGGGTCCTAACCGCCTTGCCGGCGGACTTGAGGGAAATAAAATACCTCTCGTGGACCAACTACACAACACCCTGTGGGTGGGGGAAGCAGACGGAGAATACACCCTGCCTGTCGTAAGAGGCGACTAAAAGGGGCGACCAAGGAATGATTGTATTAGAACCATGCAACTACTTGTGATTAGTACTACCACACGGGGAACACCATGGGTCCTTTTACTTACGCGTAGTACCACTATGTTAGGTACAAAATAGGTTTGTGATTAGTAGCCTCAGTGCGTTGCCGACTTTTCGAGTACCCGTGATTAGCACCACTTCAGGAGCGACACCATGGTTATGGCTTGCCTATGATTAGTGCTCGCTATATGAGGAACACCACGGGATAGTACAAGTCCCTGTGGTTAGTACCCTTATGTGATGAACACCATAGGTTTGGGTTGCCTGTAAATGGAGCCAAAATGTGCGAAACGCCATAGGTCTGTATTACATGTGCGAATTTCATTACCTGTGAGTAGTACTATAATGCGTGTAATACCGCGAGTCTACGCTACCTTTGATTAGTACCGCAACATGACAAATATCATGGTTCTACTTTCCTAGCGGTAAGTACCATTATGAGGGGCCGAAGACTTGAATTTTGGACTCCTTTCGACTACAAGCATCATCGATTCAGTATTATCCTATAGAAGCAGTCCCGTGGCCAGTTATGCTATTGCTTTACGTCAGTTTCTGTGAATGCGAGGCATTGCGAGTCGGATCCACCGATTGTTTTAACTTCATATCCATCCATCCATTCATTCTTCGACCTCACGTTTTGAATTCTGGTCAGTGGAGGATTTTGGACTTTAAATTTATCATTACATTTCCTACAATTAGGGGCCGATGACCTAGATGTTAGGCCCCTTTAAACAAACATCATCACCATCATCAGATTACTACGAAGTGTCGCGTAAATCATTGAAATAAGCAATCGCCTGTCCCACAGGCACTCAACTAATTATTTCTTCGGCTTAACCCAGGTATTTCTGGGAACGCTGGAGCCACTGCAGCTCATTTTGGGTCTGATCCTGAGGTTTAAGGCCAAATAGACCTCCTGACGCCACATGTTTCATTTGAGAATTCCAAACCGGAAATAAGCGGCATTCGAACCTCTACCCTCTTGGTGGAAACCCAGCAGCGAAGCCACTGTTAAGTACTCACCCTATTATTACTAATTATTTGTCCATATAAAATATTCTATTTATTATAGTCTGTTGGTAATCTTAAATTGCCCCCTCCCCCAGGGTAATTGGACATCGTAATATTGAAGTAATAACCCGAGGAATTGAAAACAAACCAAAACAAAACAATCTCGGTGCAAATAATGAAGATCAATGGAAGACTGAGAAGTAAACACCAGTCGTAATCTCGAAATCAGTTAGGCATTTATGTTGTAGGCTGATTGAACACCAACCAGTCCTGTGATCTATGGGTAGCGAGGTCTGTGGTTCAACTTTTACCTGGATCTGAAAGCTTGTTCGAGGTTGTCAGCCTACTCAACAACAGTGAAGAGCTAGCTACCTAATGGTGAGATTGCGGCCCCGGTGTAGAAAGTCAAGAATAACTACCCATAATTCGCGGGTCTTTGTTTGGTAGGTCAAGAGTGTAGCACCTTGGGGTTTGAGTGAACTGAAGGGTAATGTGCCTTTACTGAAGTGAAGTGGAAATCTCCTCCCTAAATTTATATTCCCGGGTGGGGGTGGGGATAACACTTTTTTTTTTTTTTTTTTTAGCAGACTTGGCTGGGTAACTTCGACTAACTCAAGTTACTTAATATTCTAGGTCTGTGTTCATCGGAAATGTGGCAGGAAATACTCTAGATTTTGCATCTACAGCAATCAGATCTTCGGTAAAGTATCTGACGTAACCTCTTAACCTCTTTTTGGTCTCTTATGGTGTAATCCAAACACCTCTTCCGTCCTTTGAAGCCAGAGGTCGAAGATGTTTCCTCCAAACAAGACCATGTGGAGAAGCCGTATGAACCACCGGGGGTCCTACGTGCAGACAATCGCCGGATACACAGACTCGGGTAGCCCGACGGGGCACCACATGGGCTTCCTCTGTGACTCAGCCAAGCTCCCGTCACCCGCGCACTCAATATGCGAGACGCGCGACTTCTTTTTAAATGGCTTCGTGGTCAGCCTGCAGGACAAGCTGCCATTGCCTAATTGTGAGCATTGCTTACGCACAATGGCTTGTTACCTGCTTGATCAGCATGGAAATGTTTTTTAGTCTTCCGACCGCAATCAGTGCGGGGACCTTCTCGGAGGATTTAACACATTCGGCCTTGGTACAAAGAATGTTCACAAATGCAGTTACCACCTCTATGGATCCCAAGATCGTGGGTTTATATCCGGTAGAGATAGTCCGAATTTTGGAGGGAGGAAAAGTTCATTCGACATTCAGGGTCTTACGATGTCAGCATGTAAAAGATCTCTCCTGGCATATTTGGCGTTTACTTGACAAAATTAAAATTCAGCCAGATTGCCAGAGAGATCCGATGCCTCTAAAATGACGTAGAGGCATCCTGGATGGCGTAGAATTTAAACTCCTGCATACTGTAACGGAGTGTAGCAGACATTATTATTATTATTATTATTATTATTATTATTATTATTATTATTATTATTATTATTTATTTATTCAGTCGACAATAATGCATATATTTATCATTTAATTTCTCTCTGATAAGGATGTTCTTATACCATCAAATAAATTTAATATGATCACCACTTTGTAGACCTCTTTATTGTAGCATATTGCATTCAAAGGAAAGTGAACTCGTTAATACTGATCACCGAAGAGAAAATAACTACAGGAAATTCACAAACCGTGAACATTTAAAAAAATCATGTACAATTAAAAACCCCTGACCCGGTCGGGAATCGAACCCGAGGCCGCCGGGTGACGGGCGGACGCGTTGCCCCCTATACCGCAGGGCCGGACAACCGTGAACATAAAACAAACCATTTTTTTATTTCTATTTCTAAAACAAACTTCTTGACAAGCGATTGACTAATGAAATGTGCGTTCTTTAAGAAAATATGACGGTAGTCCAAAAATTAGGCACAAATTTCCTATCGCTATTTATAACGTTGGGTTGGCGATATTAAATTGTAAGTTACTTCTCACAAATAGTTGCTGTGACTCACATGAAATGAAATGCATAGTTAAGTATACAATTAACAAAAATAAGGAAAATGCCCATATATTTAGGCCATGACCTGAGACGCGTGTAAATTGGTTCAGTACTTACGAAATGGCAATTATAATAATGAAAATGATAATCATAAGGCCTAAATTACTGTTGCTGAAATCATTTGACGGCACTTAAGGCTCCGTGTATCTGTTTCGATGCAGAGTTTAGGTAATTTTGTTGGATAAACACAAATGTATTACATGCAGACATCGTGCAACAGAGTACCAACTGGACTTAGTTTCGCCCTTAAAATCAACTACCTCTGCAAAGTTTGAACCCGTAAATTTGAGATGCAGAAGCCGACGAAGGCATCATACTGTCTGTTGTTTGTACGCTGTACCGGTAGCTTAAATGCAACATCTGTGTAAATAAAATCGAAGATTTCCTCGGGCTGTTAGTTATTTTGAGCCGGAGTTAAGCTTTTCTAATGCTTCGCTCTGGGAGCAACCAAAATGTCTGTTTACTATCTTAGCACTGCAAGACGGCTTATACAGTTTAGAGAACATTACACGTTTGTTTCTGTTGGTTCAAATTAAAATAAAATGCCTTTTTGTTACTCAATACAAGTTGTGTTAATGGAATGTCAAAAGTATCGAAGTTGACCAAATGCAGCTCATTTTAATGATTTCTACACGAGAAACAAAGCTAATAATAATAATAATAATAATAATAATAATAATAATAATTCACAAAATCGGAGTTTAAATATTAGATCGTGGGTGAATTGTTAAAAAAGAAGAGTCTTATTGTTTTGGTATAATAGACCAATACATTATAAACGTCTGCGTAAAAAAAGAATATATTCAATATTCATTGAAATAGCTGACTTGGAAAGACCTGGGATTTACAGGTGATCAGCGCAGGAATTAATTTGCCACTTGGAAAGACTGATGGGTAATCGCATAGTTTGTACGAGTCAACTCGGCGAGTTCTGGGGAAATAAGAGTTAACTGAACATAAATGCTATGGTAAATGGAAAGAAGACTGTATATTTATATGTAGATTATATCAATTATATGATCAGAAAAGATTGATAACATGTAAACAACATACATTTGAAAAAATAGTGAAGAAACTCTTACAAATGAACTATTTAACCGTGTTCAAAAGTATACTTTTAATGTACAGAATATGAAAAGTATAATATTATTGTGATTGTTTTATTATAATGTATAAAACGAAGTAGCTATTTTTAAAAATTAGAGAGTAAATAAACATAAAAATGTTACTTTATACTGTAGATTAGCGATAATCACTTTTACGAATTTGACGTCCACCAGAATTTGGCACTCTCAGCCCATTTACAAATTGAGCTCTGCCGACTGCCAGTTCAATATCAGATAACTTCGTATGATACTCACGGTGGGAGATTCGGGTTCAAATCCCGTGACCGGAATTTTCTATTCACTTTAGATATAAATAACATACGTCTTGTTAGAATCTGAAGTGTGTGTGTGTGTGTGTGTGTGTGTGTGTGTGTGTGTGTGTGTGGAATAGAACCATTCGTTAGTCGAATGGCTCTCTACAATGGAATATCCCCGTCAGTGTAATTAACTACGCAATATATCACATCGTTCAGTTAAAACAATTATCGGGGAATGTCGTCTAGAGGGTACTATTTGTTTTTCCCCGGATCTTGAGCACTACTAGAGCGTGCGGTAAATGTCATTCTTTTAATGCTCTGCTGCCCCTGGCTTCATTACGGCTGACTCATGAACTAGATTTGTCTCGTCCAGGAAGAAACTGCGCGATAGTCATTGTACAGTATGATAATCGAACGATTATAATGTCTAGTTCTCTTGGCGCGAGGAGGTTTTAAAATCCTACGATGCTGCTTGCATACTGGCGGTGGGCCTGATGAATCATTTAAATGGCGATACAGTTCATTTAAGAACATGAGTCGACTGTCAAGGGTATTTACTGCCACTAGGTTTTTCAACTTGGCTAGTTTTCGTATATCTTAAATGAATTGATTTTGATACCGTGTAGGAGACTATTTTTTTATTTTTTGCATGTGTACTGATTCCGTAAGAATGGGAAAATTCAGTATTATTGTTCGTTAGGGGCGTTAGCAACAATGGTCATGAACTAGTTAGTAATTATTTTTTGAAGGTATAACGACGGAGCATTGGCTGCGATCACGTGGCTGTCAGCGTGAATTCGTGATCTGCTACTTATATTCAAAAAGTAGATTTGCGTTTCTTTTGAGGGAATGTCATAGAAATTAAAGGTTCATGCAAACCATGCACAGTGTATTTGACTTTTATTGCGGAGTGGCATTTGATTTGCGATATTTACTTTTTTTATCGTGTAAATTTTGGCTCCTTGGCTGAATGGTGAACCTTCGAATCTTTCGAGTTCACGATTTCCAAGATAAAATGTTTCCTTGTTCATTTCACATTTTCTGTTGTCAGAGCTGTCAACTGGAAAAAATGGAATATTTTCTTCTTCTTACTTTTATTGAATGACTTAAAATATTCAGTTCGTCTGTGGCAGAATACAGTACTTCAGAAGTACATTGCATCTTTCCCAACAATCACCTCCCTATACGTAGCCTATACAGAGTCATTTGAAACAATTTAATTTTAGGTAGGGGGTCTTGTTAAACACTTTCTTCAAACATTGTTCAGGTAAAAAGTAAAAGTTCTGAAGCTTATCATTTTAAATGTCTCTCTGAAGGAAACTTCTTTGAATCTTCACACCGTTCTGAAGTGAAGAAAATATAAGTTGATGTAAAACGTTCCTAATAGCCTTGTAGGTAATTCTCTGTTTAAGTTATACTTATCGATGTGTTGAAGTGTGTAATGGCCGTTCTTCTAGCTGCTGTTTCCTCAATGACCAGAGTGCCCTATTTTAGAGCTCGGCAGATTCCTTCAGTGCTGTTATAGAAACAGTTTGGTTCTGTGATAGCTCCAACCAGATTCCAAAACATAATCAGTAGAATACCTCTGTCTAATCCATATATTTCCAGATTATTTGTTGCCTTTTAACAAAACCTACCCGCGTGACATTCGGAACACACCTATGTGCCGTAAAGTAAATAAATTAAATGTCTTCAGTTTTCAGAGATGAATGACAGTATGAGAGCCATATGAATGCATCGGCCGATTGGATCAAAGCGCATGTAATAGATGTGATCTCTATAGGCTACAGAGAATTTTCAGGGTAAGGTGTATGCCAGCTTTCTTCTCTCCGAACAGAACTTGCTAGCAGGGAATCGATCTCTACCTACATTCATGGAAAGTCCAATGATTTGGCCACAAAGATATGGCCACGTCATATAGAAAGTTTCCGATAAACTTAAAGCATTCCACGATTTGAATTAGAGTAATATTCTACAGAGAACAGAGTTATCCATAATATACAGCTTATGTTTGCTGTGTACCAAGTATCGTCGCCAGTTCTGACGTTGGTTTTTCATAGTTTCCCAATTTTTCATCAAACCAACTGCAGAAGCTATACCCTATATAAAGATACTTCTCTCCTCCTGTCCCTCTACGCTTCTTTCCCCGCATTATTTCCTAGCCCAGAGTCACTGGGAAACCTACCTGTGTTTATACGATGTAGCAGAAAAGGAACTTAGTGTAATATATTCCACGATTGTTAATGGTGCTTGTGTGAATTAAATGAAAGAACACCATAACACAATTTTTCGGATAGTTACACTGAGGTTTATCTACATCTCGCCAATAAAAGTGCACTTCTAAGCTTTTATGAGTTTAAATAAGAAAATTTTCTACAAATTACACTAAAGCCTCCCGTCGTTTTCGTAACAAAATAAAACAACGCAAGTTTGGAAAGGTTCGTATGTGGTGGTATCTTTAATAATAATAATAATAATAATAATAATAATAATAATAATAATAATAATAATAATAATAATAATAATAGGCTAGATAATTTATTACTAAAGACCATAACACGGAACAACGTATTCAAAATGTGACCTAATTCTTCTGTACAAGAGTCCAGTCGGTTCTTGTCAGGAAGTGTGAAGTTTTAATTAGGAGCATATCTTACTGAAAGTTTAAAAAAATCAATTTTATTGACCGGAAGTCCTCACTCCTGCTGCCGAAATTAATCGTAGCCTGAACTTGAACTTCCTTTTCCTAGCCTTCCTGAGGTGGATTTGAATTTAAATTCATACGTGTAGTTGACATCTTTTCTGTGCTGAAAGCTAGGATGAAATATAGCTCGCTGTACTTGATACTTTTTGGGGGGGGGGGGTATATTCCCCAGCATATTATGTTACATTTATTCATAACATTTATCTTCATGTTTAGGCCTTTTGTCCTCTTTCCGGATTCCATTCAGCCTTTTCAGTTCATTTCTCTCTCCCATTTAGACCGAGCGAGTTGGTCGTGCTGTTATGGTCGCCTAGCAGTGAGCTTGTGTTCGGGAAATGATGGTTTCGAATCCCACCGTCGGCAACCCTGAATTGGTTTCTTGTGGTTTCCCATTTTCACCCCAGGCAACTACTGAGCCTGTACGTTTAAGGCACGGCCGCTACCTCCCCAATCCTAGCCCTTTCCCATCCTCGCGTCGCCGAAACATCCGATGCGACGTTAAACCATTGGCGAAGAAGAAAAAAGCCTTCCACCTAGTCTCACAACTTCAAACTATCTTAAGAATTATCCTGCCATTCTTTTGAAGGTGTTCTATCTAGTTATCTGTTCTTCACACCATTGAAAGGGAATCATAGAATAGAATAGATTTATCATCAACAGGTTGTTTCCCAATTAAAGATGATTCAATAAAACATAATATACTAAAAGTACACCTTAAATAACACTAATTTCCTAAAATAATAACAAAGTTAAAACTAAATCTAGTGACCTTTATATATGCATATTTAAAATACAATAAATAAATACATAAATAAACTAAATCTCCTTAAATAAATGGCATTATTAAACTAAATCTAGTAACATTTACGTATTTACATATCTTACAGATAGGGCCTTACATTCATGAGGTCATTAGGGCAAGTCTGATTTTAGACGGGGGTGAGTGGGAAAGGTCCACTGATTCGCCCACCTCATTCAGTGATGTTAGTGCCCTCACAAGCCATTTAGCCCGAGCCACACTTCTCACTTTAGGCAGATGAAAAATATACCTTTGCCTAGTATCTCATTTGAAGTACCTAGGATGCTGGGCCTCACAAGAATGAGACCCGAATGCGGAAATCAAAATCAGAATTAGCACTGCAAGAAGTGTTAATGAAATTAATTTGTGTAAAATCATGACCTTAGATTTGAAACTTGGTGAGTCGTAGTGTTGCATCATCGAGCTGTCCCAGGAATTCGACATTAAAGGCTTGGTCAAAGAACCAATTATTGCAAGCCATGGAATGTGGCTTTGTCGTTTTCCATAGGTAGACAACGTAATAGGATGTGCTACGCAGAAAAATAGCCTATTTTGGTGAAATCTTCTAAAAGTATATAAATACAGCCACATAGAACTGGTCATGGGGGTCGTCTCTGCATGACGTTCCAGGAGTGTGTAATCGGCTGCAGTTTCCAGCCCTCTGTGCTACCCTTAAATCCTTAAGAGAGTGAAGCAGTGCCAAATTTCGCACTCTAGTGTACTGAAAATATATATTTTGACATATCCTTGTAGAATGTACTCTGCGTTTGTATTGTTAGCATTTTCTACACAGGCTTCTCACCTCTTATCTCGTACACTGCCGGTCGTAAATCTACAAATTAACACACTTTTTGTCATTATTGAACTTGTCGCCAAATCGAAGATAAGTTATCTCACAGTAGGCCTATATGGCTGACACGCGCGGTAAACTCGAAACTAAGACCAATATTTGCTTTGAATAACTAAATTTCTCTCGCTTTATTATGTTCTTAGTTGGATATATTTCCTTAAATTTTAGCTGTAGGCATGCAGCTCTCTTGAACAAACTTTAGCGAGAAGCCGAACTTCCCTTTGGTTGGTTTTTGCGTTCGATTCCACTCTCCCCAATCCACGATTTTACTTCCTAGCTAAGAGTTTAATTGATGTGCATTCAGTTTGTAGAGAAGGGATTAATATCTCATTCTGTTGTCGTGGTATAGTGTTACCATGCCATTTTTTTTAAACACTGGAAATTCTTTGAGAAAATGTCTAAGGTATTTGAAAAATTAGTCATGTGTTTAAAATATGCGTTACAATGATCCGTTTTGTATCAAGGAATGTCTTTTTGTCCACAGATGATTGATTGAAACTTTTCAGTTGTTGCAATGCTGCTTACAATAGCAAAATAAAACTAAAATTTTAGGAAGTTCACTAAATGACTCAATATTTCTGTAACTTTCGAAAATTCCACACCACTCCTTAGGCCCATCAAGAGTTGAATTTTGTTTTACACCAGGAATGGAAACATACATTTGAATATTAAAATTAAATGGTCAGTTCTTTATTTTTGCAGATACGCCAGACAAGGGACAACTTGAACAAAATTTGTCTTAATATTTTGAAGTTTAACTCACTGAAAGCACTCAGATCCCTTTAAAGGATTCATCCACATCTGTAGGTATTCAGTAAGACTGATATAATATTGAAATATGAATCATGTCGAGGTAACGGTTAATCCCCGAGCAGCAGTCCCGAAAAAACCGTAAGAGTTAGCGGGACGTAAAGCTTCAAAAAAAAAAAAAAAATAATAATAATAATAAAAATAATAATAATAATAATAATAATAATAATAATAATAATAATAATAATAATAATAATAATAATAATAATAAACCTTTCCCACACTAGTGGAGTCGCAGGTGCGAACTGTCGACAAAGTTGATCTGACAGTTTTGCGGCTGGATGCCCTTCCTGACGCCAACTCTATATGGAGAGATGTATTCACTATTGAGTTTCTGTGGCTATGGTTGTGTGGAGTGTTGTGTATAGATAAAACGCAAACACCGATAATTAACCATAAGCAGTTAAAATCCTCGACGGGGCCAGGAATCCTACCCCGCGTTCTCTGAATTGAAGGCCTCTACTCTGGCCATTTAGCCAAAGAGATTATTATTATTATTATTATTATTATTATTATTATTATTATAGCCCGGAAGTTCAGGCATTTATATTTGCTAAAATAGGCATTCAAATAAACAGTTAACATTTATGAAATCTGCAGTAAAATAATTAAAATAAGCATTTGTAATGGCAAAAATGGCACAAAAATAATAAAGATGCTTTAATGTAAGCTACGTAACGTCTGCATCACATTTTAGTACTTAATCTTATATTCCCCTGTGGGTGGGGATTATAGAATATCGTCCACTATCGCCCCCTGTCTGTTGTAAAAGGTGACTAAAGGGGGGACCAGGGCATCTCAACTTGGGTGTGGGTTGGCGACCACGGTTTCACTAGCAGAGTCTGGCATTGCTTCCACTTTTCAGGTTCCTCGCTATTACCTTTCCTGTCTGACCTCCCTTGGTCAACTCTTGTCCTTTTCCGACCACGACGGTATTAGATTTGCGAGGCCTGGGGAGTCTCATTTTCACGCTCTTCGTGGTCCGTCCCTTCTTTTGCCGATACCTTCATTTTTCGAAGTATCGGTCCTCTTCCTTTTCCCTTCTGATTAGTGTTGGTAGAGGATGGTTACAAAGTTGTTCTTCCTCTTAAAACAATCACCGCCAGCATTTAATTTTACGTAGCAAGGATGGGACCTGGCAAGCCTGGGAGTTATCAGTAGAGACTTGTGTAATATGAGGGGCTGCCTGGCCGAGGTGGTAAAGGCATGCTCGGGTCGCCCGGAAAGACATGGGTTCGAATCCCCGTCAGGAAGTCGTAAAATTTAAGAAACGAGATTTTCACTTCCGGAGGTGCATATGGCCCTGAGGTTCACTCAACCTACACCAAAAATGAGTACCAGGTTAATTCCTGGGGGCAAAGGCGGCCGGGCATAGAACTAACCACTCTACCCCATCACGTGCCGAGGTTAACAATAGTGGAAGCCTTTACCTTTCACTCCTCCAAGGGCCTTCATGGCCTGTACGGAGGTGAATTTGCTTTGCTTTTGCTTGTGAAATATGAAAATATTGTTTGCGAAAATGTTATTTTTTATCAAGTTAAATTTAATTTCCCTTTGATTAATACTGTACATTTGAATTACATATTTTTTCTTTCCATTGATTAATTTTAATACATAAATAACAGCAGAAAATATCCACAACAAAAAAAAAGGCCTATCAAATAGGCTACGGAAGCTAAAATAGGCAAAACAAGGTCAAATAAATGTTCCTACCGTTCCCAAACGTGGCCTCTATGTGACGCAACTTCCGGGCTCTAAGTGTTTTTCTTAATTTTCATTATAGACTTATACCTTTCAGTCTGAAAGCCTCTGTGAATTTACTAACCGCGCCACAATCCTTTGTTTTTAACCGTGGCCTCGTTTAGTTCTATACCTCTTATCCTTAAGTAGTTTGAAACAGTCGACCCATTGCCGTCTTGGCCTCCCTATACTTCTTTACCCCCATAACAATCCTTTATTCTCCTAGGTCACCTACCATTATTCGACCTTGACAGTTTTTTTTTAGGTTTGAGAGACCAAGAAAGTTTTCACGTTCATGACCTTCCTTTTGTCGATACCTTCATTTTTGAAGGGTTGGTCGAGGCTCTTCTATTTCGCCTGTGCTTAGAGAAGAGAGAAAAGTTATATATCACTCTCGATATTTCCCTATAAAACAATCGCCATCAGACGTGTCATTTTCTCTATTGTGGCATAACCCAGCTGAGATATCCCTACCAAAAATCTTAACTGTTGCATGGCTACTCAGCGGATTTCTTGACCGAAACGGCCAGGAGCACACGTTCTTTATTGGACTGTACCGGCAGGGTTCCAACGAGTTCGTTCACACAATAGCAAACGACGTCTATAGGCTTCTCGCAGCTGCATACAGTTTCAGCTTTCAAACACTTAATGCACCGCATCTCACGGCTGCGCTCATTTCGTGAGCTTCCGTAAGTACTGACGAATACACAGTAATTTTGCGCATCTAATATTAACATTAGCTTGTGATGTGCGCGCTTAAGATCTTCATTACCACAAAATCAATGTAATAATTGTGTATTGAGCGAGTTGGCTACGGAGTGCATCTGGTAAGTTTGCATTCAGGAGACTGTGGGTTCAAACTCCTCCGTTGGCAGTCCTTAAGATGGATTTTCCGAGCTTTCCCATTTTCCTTACCAGGCAAAACCATTACGACAACCTCAGTTTTAGCCCTTTCTTAAAACTCGTTTACTTGTCTCCAGGGTGAGTAGTTCAGACGGTGGAACGCCGGTCTTCTGAACCCAACTTGACGGGTTCGATCCTGGCTGGCTGTCTAGTGGCATTTGAAGGTGCTGAAATACGTCAACTTCATGTAGGCACTTTGAAGAATTCCTGCGGGACAAAATTCCGACACGCCGGTGTCTATGAAAACCGTAAAATTAGTTGGTGGAATGACATTTATTATTATTATTATTATTATTATTATTATTATTATTATTATTATTATTATTATTATTATTATTATTATTGCTGCTGATGCTACCAGTTTTACGACGCATAGACACAGATAGGTCTTAAGGGGACGATGGGATAGGAAAGGGTTAGGAGTGGGAAGGAAGTGACCGTAGCCTTAAGGTACAGCCCCTGCATTTGCCTGGTGTGAAAATGGGAAACCATTCTCAGGGCTGCCGACTGTGGGTCACGAACCCACTATCTCCCAAATGCAAGATCATAGCTGCGTGATCCAAACCGTATAGCCAACTATCTCGGTGATCAGAAGTGAACAGTATTCAATTTTGTTTCCCCACCTTAAAGAGAATGCCACCAGAGCACATTTTGCATTTGAGTTTACCATAACTGCTCTAGAACAGGATGGAAGTGGAGAGAATGTGTAAATTTGATGGCTTGTTCTCAGATTCGAAATGCTGCTCTTGTTCTCAAGTTCACAAGACTTAGTGGGTTGCCATCGGCAATGAATTATAAATGAGCTCCGCGTCAGTTCTTGACCCGACTGGCGCCCCTCTCGACGCGACAGTAAGTAGGTGATAATGTGCGGTAGACAAAACCTGACGTACAATTCTTACCAAAAATAAACCACTTCCAGAACTTCATTCATCAACTGTATCTCCTTCAAAGTTAACTTTCCAAGTTGGTGAAATGGGCAAAAACATGTAATGCTAAAATAGTAGTCTAGAATTTCCAGTATTTTGGTAATATCCTCTTCAGTGTGTAGATTCACAAATGTGCACTGTTACTTCTTAATTATTTGATCAAGGTCTGCCTATATGCTACATGAACTGTGACAAAATCTACACTTCTAGTCCTTCAGGCAAGGAACTCAATGTTGAAAACATCCTAGAGATATGAGCTCCGAATTTCAGGTAAATAAAATATAATAAAATATAAAAATAGATTCTTTACACCTAAAAAATACAATAATTTTCTTAATCATAGTTTTCCGGTCGGTTAGATCACGGCCGACTTGATACGTCGCTCTAACTAGTTGGAGCGCAGCGAGGGATCCAGTCGGCCGTGATTAGATTAGCAGTTTGTCCTTTTCTGCCACTACGAGCGCTGAGAGACAATGTAGAGTTTCACTTAAGCCCTTATAACATGTTTTTCCCCCCACACCAAAAAATGAAAATCCACAGCCTATTTCCAGTCATTCGACCGGGTCAGGAATGGAATGGATGAAGCCCCCATCTAGCGGCGAGGATACGAATTGTGCCGGCTGTCGAAGCCTGTCGCACTCCTCTGGGGGCAATGATTAATGAATGACAGATGAAATGAAATGATATTTAAGTGTGTTGTTCCAATGACTGGTGTGGACATTTTTCAAAAAAATCAAACTCATGAAGGTACAGAAATAATTATGTAAATAAGTTAATTTGGCTAGGATTTCTGATGATGCTGCTTGTTGTTTTAAGGGGCCTAACATCGAAGGTCATCGGCCCGGCTAGGATTTCAATCAAAAAGAAAACCAGTAAAGAAAGAAGCGATTTTAGTTTTTTTTTCCGAAACTGCTTTAGGCAGATTTTTTCAAATTTGATAGGCCTGGCTATCCAAGACTCACAATTTCAAACCTTTCCTGGCCCTTTAGCCCTTCAACTTTCAACACAATTCAGGAAATTGCTTAATTGTACGTTCTTCATAATATGAAGACCCCTCTTTGTCTGCTAAGAAACTTTTCACCTTATCCCAGATAGCCTATTTCTGGAGTCTCTGGAGCCACGAGGCTCATTTTGGTTTTGACCAGGATTCTTTTGAAGGCCGGATGCCGTTCCTGATGCTTCGTGATTATTCCCCCCGCCCCCGGGATCAACTGGGTGTCGAACCTCGGCCGTTCGCGTGGGGAAGTCTGTAGCTGATCGCGCCCCTAGTTATATGAATTGTGAGTGGAGTTTTCTCGAGTTTGTTCCGAAGCTGAAGCTACGGGACTAGAGTTGGTTCCGGTTAATTTTGTGTCTTGAATATTATTCGATTTGGTTCCCGTAATTTTCATACCTTGATTTATATCGAGAACTAATATAGTAGTGACATTTCAGAACCATTATCGGAAGATTCTGAAACGGTGATTTCCAGCTTATAATCAGAACTATCGCTGAATCACTTTAAACTGTCATAATTCAATGTAAATATTGGAGTTCTCATGTAGCCATCTAGAGCAACCTTCCTAATTATGAGTTGACACTAAGGTGGTTCGAGAGACAGTAGGTTCGAACCCCACTGTCAGCAGCCCTGAAGATGGTTTTCCGTGGTTTCCTATTTCCACACCAGGCAAATGCTGGGGCTGTACCTTAATTCAGGCCACGGCCGCTTCCTTCCCTCTCCTATCCCTTTCCTGTCCCATCTTCGCCATAAGACCTATCTGTATCGGTGCGACGTAAAGCAACTTGCAAAAAAGAGGGCTCGCAAGAAAACCACTAAGGTGGATTAAGCACGGTTTTACGGCCAGGTGCCCTTCCTCATTCCTACCCTATGTGGAGGGGATGTATTCATTATTGCGTGTTTCTGTGGTGGTTGATAGTCTTGAGTGATGTAAATGAGATGTATTAAGGCGATCACAAGCACTCAGATCCGAGCTAGAGGAATTAACCAAACTCTTTCTAAATCCCTGACCCGCAGGAATCTAACCCGGTACCCCCTGAATTGAAGGACAGTAAGCTGAACATTGTCAAGGAGCTGCACTGCAACATACATTAGCCATTTCTAATAAGTCTTGAGTTATTTAGACCATTACGTGGAAAGAAAGAAAGATGCATTAATTTATATTTCACTTCATCTGCTCTTTGGTCTGAAGAGGCTAAATTCCTAAAGATTTGAAATAGAATAAGAATGCAATGGAACTGTAGCAGGTAATTCTCGATTGAGAAAAAGTAAACCAAAAAGCAAGCTAATCAAATCGATGTCCGTAGGAGTGAAAGGCCACAGGACGAGTGGAAGTGGGACCTAAGCTCCAAGTCTAACCGTTCTACTTCCTTGAATTAAAATTTTCTTCTTTAGACAGAGTGGACCTCTTAAGTATTTCCAGAAGTTGTGGCTACATTTCTTTCACCTGGGCGATACTGACGTCGCTAAAACTAATTTACAAACGAAAAAAAATTTTTGTTCATGGATAGTCGAACTCAATCCACTTACTGTATGTCCGGATATTTTTAAACATTATAGCAAGTCAACTGGATGTTTATTAAAGGACAACTTCTCACAATCCTCTGCAAGTGTGGAAAGAGGCTATTACTATTGGGATTCCTTCGACTTTGTTATATTTCCTTTACCACTAATTCTATTTCTAGCTTTGAACGTATGTGAATATACATATATATATTCGAAAGTTCGTTCTCGTACTCTTCTCTGGTTTCTGATTGCGAGCTGGTTCTTTAAAATGTGGATAGCTCTTTTTATGATTTCCATGATCGAACATGTTGAAGAACTTAATTAAAAATATGTATAATGTTCTCAGTTGATGGGGATAGTCGTTGATTATACTTAAGGTCGCAAATATGTCTGTACTCCTGAAAACATCTCCTTTAACAGCAAACTAGTGTGTATTGCATAGTGCTTAAAAGTAACTAGTCTATAGTACCTGTGAATGGAATTTTGCAAGTAACTGGAGACCTTTTTTTGGTATCCTTTCATATCCGAGAACTATAGTAATTAGTATAGCGTTGATCCAGCCGCGGTCGTGGTTAGACCGCCTTATGAATAGCTTGAGTTCCCTCCTTGTTCTTGCTGTTTAGTCTTTACTAAAGACCCTGGTAACATCGTGGTTCCTGGATTCACCACGAGGCTGTGGTGTGGTTGTTTGTGGGAGTCTAAAGCAGATATTACAATCGATCTACTTTCTTCTTCTACAGTTCTGCTGCTACTCATTCTTCATAATCGTAGTTTCGATTTTTATAACCAGTTATCCACAGCTATTTTTACTGAGCAGGGTGGTGTTATCTTAATGTGGTTTCAGTTCTTGAGAACTTCCTCATTGAAACCATATACGAAGCTCCGTGGATAATTCACACCATGATTAGGTATCAAAGTACATTGAATAATTATTGTAATGGAAGGAACATAGCGATCAGGAAGTGGAGTGTTGGTCTTCTGTTAGATTAGTCACCTTGTGTAATCAGCTCTGAGAACAATACATCGTTAACGAGCTGTAATCAGTTAGTCATAGACATATGAGGTATGAGTAATTATTTTCTATTGGTAGAATTACTTGCACCCAAGTACTGCATTGTTAAACATGGCTTAATTAAGATCCTTAACTTCCTGATGAACTTGAAACACAGAAACGTACAGGAAATTATTACAACTGCTGACTCCTTTCCTCTCTTAAACTCTTCAAACTCAAGAGAAAAAATACACAAATTTGAAAGCACATATCAAGAGAACTTTTAATTTCGTGTGGCTATTTCTAGCAGAGTGCATCCCTTATAACGCAGACCCTCCGATGCGGGTGGGCGGCATCTGCCCTGTGTAGGGAACTGCGTGTTATTGTGGTGGAGGATAGTGTTGTGTGTGGTGTGTGAGTTGCCGGGATGTTGGACAACACAAACACCCAGCCCCCGAGCCATTGGAATTAACCAATGATGGTTAAAATCCCCGGCCCGGCCGGGAATCGAACTCGGGACCCTCTGAACCGAAGGCCGGTACGCCTTCAGCCAACGAGTCGGACATCAGAGGATTATCCTTTTTTTATTTATTTTTTATTTAATCGTGTCAGAAACATCTTACAATAATATCAGGACAATATCAAATCATTACTATAACCATTAATCATTTCTGATAATGGCAGGTAACGATGTGATTAAGCTCTGCATAAATACAAATTTAATTAAATGTGTGACCAATATGCGGCTAATTCACATGTTCCCTTGGTAGCGTCGATCACATTCTGGAGAGAGCAAGTAGTTGGGCACAAGTTACAAACAAGATGGCTCATTGTTCTTCACCACATTCACATAAAGTGGAGTCAGACAAAACCCCACCTTCTCATGTTGTCTTTGTTCTTCCAACTACTGAACGCAACCTGTTGAGCGTCTTCCTGCAGGCTACGAGCAAAGTTGGCCAACATTGAAGTTTTTCTGGAACGTCATGAATTCACTCTGAAGTTCAGTGGTGGTTCAGTGAGGCTTTCAGTTGTATGGAGAAAGCTTTTCCTTGACTTGAACCGTTGGGTTGCTGGTTGGTACCCATATAAAGTATGGGTCGTCAGGTTCAAGCTTTAGATTTCTCCAGTCTGGATGCACACTCACGGCGAATATCTGGAGGTGGGATACCTGCTAGACAATAAACTTTACCAAATGGTGTAGATCTCAAGTATCCTGTAATGAGTCCGCAGGTCTCATTTAAGGCAACATCCACTTGATTAGCATGACTAGATCTACACCAGACAGGGAAGGCGTATTCTGCTGCTGAATAACAGAGAGCTATTGCTGAAGTTCTTAAAAGGAGAGGATGCGCCCCACAGGTTGAACCAGATAATTTCCGGATAATATTGTTCCTTGCAGATACTTTCCTTTTGGTGTACGGACAGTGTGTTCTATAGTTTCACCTTAATTGATATATGTATTTATTCTTCTTAAGCAACAGGGCTATTATAGGCTCCGGTTACACTGTACCTACTCTGCTTATTGGTAATGTATATATTGGATTTAATACAACACCGGTACTCGTCAGTATTCACATATTCACATGTGAATTCGAACATGTCATTGGAGACTATGGTTATCAAGAAACTGATCGATGTCTTATTCCTGAAATCAACTTCGTATTGATGAGAAATTGGAACATTGAACTTCAGTGTCAGTTTTATAAGGAAAAAGGAAATGCTATTTAAGAAAATGTTTATATTGAATGTGTGTAGCACATGGTTGAGTACTCGCAAATATTTACTGTTAGTTCAAAGAACTTGTCTCGACTCTGAATGAGCGGGATTGTTGGTCTCTTCGATCTGAGTTGTAGCCTTATGTGCTGGGAACACTAATGTCGAGGGGCGGTCTTGGTAGTTGAGGGACTTTTCCCACTCCCGGCTGGGTGTGGCTTGCCTCATGTCGCTAGATAGTAGACCCCTATGTCCTCCATCTGCTCTTTATCGCACTTCCGAGGGGAAGAGCCTTAACCAATACATCCATGCGGTCAACACACTCCCTTCACCCGTGAATCAGTCTTGAACACTGCAGTTCAGTCAATCATTGATTGGGGCTGTTTTCCAGGTAGCGATTCCCAATAAATTGTTTCCTTGTCTTAAACGATTTTACCTAGCCTTTAGACTCAGAAATGTATGGAATATTTCCCTTCGGTATGTCTGACCGGAAACTGTGCCAGGGTTTCTAAAAGTTCACTTGTATCCTATTCAGGGAATTAATTACAATGTACAAAGTGTTCCCTTTCTTCCTGGCTGTGTCAAGAATTAAAGATCTAATTGCATTTAAACTTAGGAGTTGCCTAACCGAGGCGTTAACCCTAGAACTGCCAAACGTCGCGCTTGCGACTCAATGGAGTGTCGCTAGAATGCCAACGTCGCACGTGCGGCGCATAGTACATGCATTCGCTTAACCAGTCAGAACATCATTTATCGTTCACTTAACGCTATTTTAATAAGTAAGACATTGAAGAGGAAGCTTCAAGTCTTTCATCACACATTCCTCACTAGCCGCAAATGATTCAATCACGGTCAGGGTAGGTATAAATTCAGCTACTGTTTCCTCATATCTCTGGCGTCTTAGTTGCTATGTGACTTCGCGCTCGCTCGCTGTTCCTTTGAGTTTCTGTGAATATCTTTCGTTATCTTTCAACAGATTGAGTTTATTCTTAAATTGTTTCTTTTGAAGTGTAAACTTTCATCCTGGATGATGAGCTACGTGATTCAAGTGATATTCCCAAATTTCTTGAAGATGATTGGGAAGCTTCCTCTTCCAGCGATATATTTTCTTTAGCTGATGATTCTTCTGAGAACGGGGAAGAATATATTCCAGAATCTGAAGTTGAAAGTGATTCCGATGAAGAGAGCAGGCCTGGCGACGTTTCATTGGATGATACTGTTTCCGTAACACCAAAGTGGTGCAGGGTTTATCCACCCGAACCGGAGTTCGATGTTTCCGGGAAGTTCCGCGTAAGGGATCCTGGCATTTTGATCTGTCCGCCCCGAAACTGTCCACCTATTACGTATTTCTACTTGTTCTTTACGGATTTGATTTGAAAGCTCTTGGAAAAAGAAAGTAATGACTATGCGGCGAAAAAAACCTAAAAGACATTCTGGAGAAATGTAGGCCTTTTCACGTATGCAAACCTGGTTTGATGTAACTGTCTCCGAAATTAAAAAGTAAATTGCCATTTTAATAACTATGGGGTGCACCGTGAATGCTATCATACATTGCAGCATTTCTGGAGGCCTATGAGGCACGGTAGGGAAAGAAAACTCCAAGAATCACTCCCAGTAGTGCTCGGCGCTGACGGAACTGTCTGCAGCTCGGAAATTTTAATCATTTTGCGATTTTATTTTATTTTTACTTTTGGAAACTTAATATTCCTTTTTAAACTAGAAGAAATTTCGCGTGTTTTGTATATAGTGATTTTTAAAATGAGTGGTTATTTATTAATAATGGTAAACTTGAAAATAGGAAAAACACTTTTTTTTTAGTTTTCCAAATTTTTGATCGCCTGATACGACCAGATATGCGAGTAAATGATCTAATACTTATGTAAGCATCTTAAATAAAGCTTTCTGAGTAATATGGTGTGCTGCATTCCTAACGTTTCTGCACTAAACGTGCTTAAATTTGTTAAAAACATAAATGTGTAAAACATGCGAAAATGGCCTGGCATTTAGGGAAAAACAATCGGCACTTCTACGGTTAAGGCATACATCCGCCCTGTGGGTCGGGGCAGTATAATGCAACCACGGCATCCCCTGTTTGTCGTAAGAGGTGACTGGAAGAGAAGCGTGGGTGGGCGTCCACGGGCCCTTACCAGAGTCCAGCATTGCTTCCAACTTGATTGTACCAGGGTCCTCGCGCTTATCTTTCCTGTCTGACCTCCCTTGGTCAACTCTTGTTCTCTTCCTACCCCCACAGTATTAGCTCTGTGAAATCTAGAATGCTTTTCATATTCACGTCGTTTACGTTCCTTTATTTACTGCTTCATTCTTCGAAGGAACGGGCCTCTTCCACGTTGTGGAGAAAACATAACATTTTTGTTCCATTTTAGCCGGCTGAAACTAGGATTGATAGGAATTATTTAAAAAAAAGCAATTTGTACAAGCCATCTTGTCTTTTTTTTTTTTTTTGCTAGTGGCTTTACGTCGCACCGACACAGATAGGTCTTATGGCGACGATGGGATAGGAAAGGCCTAGAGGTTGGAAGGAAGCGGCCGTGGCCTTAAGGTACAGCCCCAGCACTTGCCTGGTGTGGAAATGGGAAACCACGGAAAACCATCTTAAGGGCTGCCGACAGTGGGATTCGAGCCCACTATCTCCCGGATGCAAGCTCATAGCCGCGCGCCTCTAACCGCACGGTTGACTCGCCCGGTGCCCTGTTGTCTTATCAGCTAATTGTTTACTTTATTTTCTTTAATTATTAACACAATTATTTGCGGAAATGTACACAAAATGTTCGTCGCTGCTAGTCTATTGTATAGCGCCACGGCAAGTAGTGGAGACTTTGCATGTGCTGTGAGGAAGTGTAGCAAGGGTGTTTATTTAATTTTATTTTTATTTTTTTATTTTTTGCAAAGGTCATAAGACACTGAAGTATGATTCACCTCGTCAGTCTGGCAGTCTCATTAGTGTCAGTTCTTTGTTGTGTAGTCAAATTTTAAATGGATTTTTAATTGTATATTCACGCCGTAGGTGGTAAGAGAGCATCAAGAAACTTATCACTTTGTAACTTTCTTTTTTTTTTTTCTTCAGTTCTGATGTATATACTCTCTCTGCAAACAATAGCCCACAAACCGGCTACATTTTCTTGTCCATTTTTTTCGAGCCGGCCCCGTGGTGTAGGAGTAGCGTGCCTGCCTCTTACCCGCAGGCCCCGGGTTCGATTCCCGGCCAGGTCAGGGATTTTTACCTGGACCTGAGGGCTGATTCGAGGTCCACTCAGCCTACGTGATTAGAATTGAGGAGCTATCTGACGGTGAGATAGCGGCCCCGGTCGAGGGGATTCGTCGTGTTGAGCACACGACACCTCGTAATCTGCAGGCCTTCGGGCTGAGCAGCGGTCGCTTGGTAGGCCAAGGCCCTTCAAGGACTGTAGTGCCATGGGGTTTGGTTTGGTGTGGTTCATTTTTTCGTCCCCCACCTCTAATTCCCAATCGCCGTTACTAGTAGCCCAGTTGTACTACTACTACGAGCGTGCTCGGATTTTCACGGAACGATGCGAGCACGATTCTCAATCAAGTTCACTAAAATAGAAAATGAGATTTCCACTTCTGGAGGCAAATTACCCTGATTTTCACTCGGCCTACACTAGCCTATATGTACAGTAGCTCAAAAACAGAATGAGCCACTAGCCTATATGTACAGTAGCTCAAAAACAGAATGAGCCCATGGTACTGTTTAAGTTCCTGCCAGGTACACTTTTCTCAGAAACAACTGAACCTATACAATAGATATGTTCGTTGTGGGGTATCCACAGTTCATACGTACATGGTAGGTAATTTTGATAGCACAATTAAAATTGTCTGATAAAATATTACATGCCAGGAACTTGCAACACCATGCGCTCTTTTTAGCGACTATATACCGCGAATTTTCTGCTGATATTTTCTCCTGAATCTTGGATGAGAGGTGTAGACTATTCTGCTTTCGGTTTAGTTTACTGTTAAGTCAGTTTGTGAAAATATCATGCTAAATCTACTGCGGTGCTTGGTATAAAAATTTATTTTCATTAGAAAATAAACTGGTGTCAAAAGTAGGCTGCAAATGATTGCAATATACACATTTTTAAAATATATTCACAACGGTCAGTTTTTAAAAGACGGCGAGTATTACAAATATTATAAGAATATTTTGAACACTTGTTTATTTTCGGTTGGAGGAGCAGTTGTGTGTGTGATTTTTATAATAATAATAATAATAATAATAATAATAATAATAATAATAATAATAATAATAATAATAATAATAATAATAATAATAATAATAATAATAATAATCGTATGGCCTCAGCTACCGTGTGCAGACATTTCAATTTGACGCCATCTGGCTGTCTGCTCGTCAATTTCGACGTTCCGTTTTACTGTAGGCCCACTAGATGGCAGACCGAGAAAACCGAAACTCTTGTGCGTCTGTGGCTGAGATTTAATTATTTTTGTCGGGTAAACACCAAATGTATCACCGACATCGTACGACATTGAGTGTCGAATGGACTTTTTTCCGCCCTTCAAAAATCCGACTACCTCTGCCGGGTTTGAACCCGCTATCTTGAGATCCGGAGGCCGACTCTCTACCGCTGATCCACAGAGGCAGCTATAATAATAATAATAATAATAATAATAATAATAATAATAATAATAATAATAATGGGGGTATTCTGAATGTAATTTTCTTCAGAGGTATTTCTTTCTCTCTCGAGGAAGATGCTGACTTTAAATAAAGTCCAGAGGCATCTACCCAAATCTCGTATTTCCACTTAAATTAACAGCCACCGTCACCACGTGTGGTGTCAAAGTAAATTCTACAAAATTCTGTGCGTACCGGAATCCTTTTGGGATTTGCAGTATTACCGCTCCACACATGAGATGTATAGTAGGGATTAATGTAACCTTGTTACTGCCTTGTCACTCCATTACCCAAAACTACTTAATAGATTAAAGAAAGTTGGTCAGTGAAGTAAAATTATTGGAAAACTCAAATTACATTCACAGACAATATTTAGTCTTCGCATTTAAGCATTATATAAAGATGCATCGCTCCATTTTAAAAGAAAAAATTCTTAAGTTCTCCGGGAGCCTCACGAATGCCTTGGTGCACCATTTTTAGATCCTAATGGGCTTAACTCAAATAGTTCATGGGGCGTGCCGGAGTCTCACTCACAAGTTGTTTCTTTCTTTTCTCAAGTGTATTTCTAGAAACTCGCGGTGATTTAGGAGACGTGGCTGGAAGCTCGACACCAGACATGCTGGAGAAATAGTGCTGTACTTAGTTGTAAGAGTGCGTGTGTAATATTTGGTACTCTTCCAAGAAGGGGGAGGGGGAGAGGGACAGTGATGCCAGGAGGGAAAGTGATGATTGTAGCGTTAATAAAGAAGGCACCCCTGGAGACTCAGCTTCCCTGAAGCAATATGATATCGTTGTGGCGCGAACCTTAAAGGATGACTTGCAGAAAGTTAACGCCTGCTGAGAGATGAGGCTAGGCTGTCATGAGACATCATTCCGTTCATGAGAATCAATCCGGGGAAAATATGTTCCCGTTGTTGAGGTCTGGTTTGTTGAGGCCAAGATCATTGTTAGATATTGGGCGACCAAGCGTTCAGCAAAATTGAAATTGTCCCTCGCGAGGCAGCATTTTTCCTGAGCACTTTTTTTAAATTTGCCATGCCTATATTTTTGTTCTGGGGAAAGATACGTTAGACTACGTATGTATGTATGTTCAGTATTCAGTCCGAAGGCTGGTTGGTTGAATCCTCATCAGCCCTGTCATCAGCTGTCACGGAGGCATTCTAAAGGACAAGAGTGAGGTAGTTTCCCGCTGCTTTCCTCACCTATTACATAGGCCTGTCAGTCCGCAAAGATAATTGAAATGCACCCACCAACCAACTTGATGAGAGACCTTTTCACACCATTCGTAACAAGGACTGGCTGCATAAGAAACGGCATTACTAGCATCGCTACTGTCGTCGTTTTCACATCGTCACAGCAAAAGGCGAGACCGAGACAAGTCGATGAAAGTAACAAATTTGTTCTAGCCCACATCAGAGGACATGGTGCACCATAAGCACTAGATATTGCCGGCAAAGGCTACTTTTAACATCCCTGTGGGTGGGGGACGCTGACGAAGAATACACCCACGGTATCCCCTGCCTATCGTAAGGGGCGACTAAAAGGGTCGCTTTTACTTGCGCGTAGTACCACTATGTTAGGTGCAAAATAGGTTTGTGATTAGTAGCGGCAGTGTGTGGCTCAGGATGCATTTTACAGTACCTGTGATTCGTACCCCTATATGAGCAACATCATGGGATAAGCGACACCATGGTTCTGCCTTGCCTATGCTTAGTACGCACTATGTGAGGAACGCCATAGGTTTGCGTTGCCTGTAAATAGCGCCACAGTGTGCGAAACACCATAGGTCTGTTACATGTGCGAATTTCATTACCTGTGAGTAGTACCATCATGTGTGAAATACCGCGAGTCTTCGCTACTTTTGATTAGTACCGCAACATGACAAATAGTATGGTTCTATTTTCCTAGCGATAAGTACCATTGACTGGCCGATGACCTGGATTTTGGACCCGTTTCGACTAAAAGCATAATCGATTCAATCTTGTGCTTTAGGAGCAGTCCCTTTGTCAGTAATAGTATTTTTTACCGCTAGTTTTTGGGAATGTGGGGCATTGCGGGTCGGATGCACTGATTGTTTCAACTTCATATCCATCCATTCATTCTCCGTCCTCACGTTTTGAATTCTGGTCAGTGAAGAACTATGGATTTTTAAACTGTCATCACATTTAGTCTCATTTCGTACCATTAGGGGCCGATGCCCTATATGTTAGGCTCCTTTAAACGAGCAGCAGCAGCAGCAGCAGCAGCTACTTCTAACGTACAGTATTTTAAGAATCACGGGGACGGAGTTGACATCCGAGCTAGTCCCACACATGTTCTATTGGGGACAGATGTGGGATCTTGCTGGCACGGGAGTACCTCAACATCACGCAGGCACTGCCGTGTGTGGAAGAGCATTGTCCTGTTCAAACATAGCACCACGATACTGTTGCATGAGAGGTAACGCACGAGGACGCAGGATGTCCGTGGCTGATCGGTGTCATCAGTCCTCTCAATCACTGCCAGCCGGGACGTGAAGTTATACCCGATGGCTCTCCACACCATGGCGTTAGGAGTAATACCGCGGTGCCTCTCCAAAACATTGGAAGAAAGGGACCTCTCCCCAGGTCGCCGTTATACTCGCAGACGATCATTCGGGGTAGTGCAGAACCGCAATTTATCGCTGAACAATGCGACGCCGTTCATCAATAGTTAGTTTCCCAGTTACGGCACCACTCCAAACGCAGTCGTTTGTGATGTGATGTTAATGACAGCCCACGCGTGGGACGGTAATTCCCTAGACCGGCCGCTGACGAATGGTGCCGGATGACGCAGAATGTTGAAGGGAGTCAATTATTCTGTTCTCGGTTGGCTAAAGCACGAGTAGAAATGCACAATATGCTTGGTGCAGTGCACGATACGGTGTTCATCCCTTGTGGTGGTCAGACGTGGTCGACCGGAACCTTGACGAGTATGCCTGCCCTCACGTTACAGTGCAGTCAAACATCGGGCCACCGTCATATCCGAATGCCCCACAAATCTGGATATTGCACGATTTGACCAGCCGGTGAAATGGAGACCCACAACGAGGCCCCTTTCAAACGGTCAAGGTGCTGATAACTGTCTCATGAGTACGCAGGATGTCGGTGTCCTTCAATGATCCGTCAACATCTGAGCCAAATATAACAGTAAGGGTACCCCCCTCCGCCCGTTATATACCCTACCAGACCTGGTAAGAACACTAATGCACTCTGGTGGTCGTTCTACCAGCAGAGATGCCAACTTTCAAAAAAGGTAATTCGTAATGCAGCCGTTAGGGCGCGGGGGGGGGGGGGCGGTCGTAGATATATATATATTTTTTTTTTTTTGTGATCTTACTAACGTACATATCATTTAAAGCTTGTAGTTACTGTTTGGTAAACGTACACTGGTAACATCCTTTTTCTTTTCATATCATGTGCATCCTCTGCACTAACAGAGCACTTAACAGGTCGGAGTTCATATTAGCACGAAATTCAGTCTTGTTCATTTTCATCATGCGCATCCGAAACATCGCGGCTCCACACACTACAAAACACGTGTGAATGAATTTTGAGGAGCGCATTAAACTGGGTCATTCTTCCGAGTATACCTCCCAAAATTTTCAACTATATTTATTACTAGCGTCACTAGTCACGCTAACGTAATCAGCACAAGAAATCCCTTCATTATTTCAAACCTTTCGCATTTCGTAACACACGATTAGCATATATCCTAGAAGAGCAATATATGTAAATTTGGCAACTAAAATCGCAATAAATACTTCTTCAACAGTCACGCACACAGTATTCACCATTAAACGGAGTTTGTCACCACTTTACCGCCAAAACAAAGACAAAAGAACTCTCATACTTGCATGGAAGTCTGATCATGTGACGAACAAGGACAACAACTCCGCAAGATATGCCACTTCACAGGTGCCTAAATTTCCGGTACTGGAAGCACACACTGCGCCCAGCGCGTGAAAACTCGAAATATTCTTAAACGAACGACAGGAAAGGGGGATAAATTATTTCTGAGAAATCCGAGGATAATATTCCGAAAATTCACGCCGCCTTGTGTATCCTTCTGAACACTTCATACACTTAGATTTAAAAATCAACAAAAAATCGTAATTTGTGGTGTGTGATTCGTAAAGGCGTAATTATGATGGGTAATTCGTAATTATTACGATTAAATCGTAATAGTTGGCATCTCTGTACCAGTCACAGGGAATTGCAACTCGAAGCTTTTACATACCCGTCGATGGTGTGTACGTGTATTACGTTACATTGACATCCGTCCATCGACCATTTCCTCTGGGTGCTTCATTTTTATCGGGCAGTGTATTATTATTATTATTATTATTATTATTATTATTATTATTATTATTATTATTATTATTTTCTCGCTGCTGGCTCTCACGTTTTTGACTAATCTGTTCAGGTAGATTTCAATGTCTGCAAGATGAACACTGGATCGGGAAAGTGAGAGCTTTTCTTGAAACTGTTTTGTCCAAATTAGTGGAACGTGATAATTGTCTGGACGGGTGACAGAGGGCGTGTCCCGACTAGAGGGGCGCAACACGTGTGCTGTGTAGACTGGAGGCTAAAAATAGCGTCACGGCTGTGCGGCGCCTGAGGGGTTGGAGCGTTCACTGGCCCCATACCGCCTAGGGCGTACTTAGATCCATTGTGACGTGTTACCGAGGGAAAACGAGAGGCAAGCGGCAACGTGCATGATTTAGAAAAATAAATCTGGATTGCCGTTCTTTGAAAAAGGTAGTTAACCAAGTGGATAATGAACCCAGGGTTCATTTGTTTCCTTCATTTCTATGTAAAGAATCACTGAAGCGTAACAAAACAATGGTTTAGATATTAGGCTGTATACCTAATGGCCGCGATTCAAAACCCGGGTTCCTTTTATTTCAAGAACATCTGGCGTCGTAAAGGACATATTTTGTTGAAGCTAAACCGCCATGGTTTACATCCCAGTCAGTGCATGAGGAAATAGGTCGCGTCCATTTTATGCAAAACTGGATGACCCGTGGCTATGCGGTTGTCTTGATTGCGAACAAGATTAGTGTTGACATCAGATACATAAAACAGATACAATTTTCAAAAGTCTCATATGTAATTTTTGTTCTAGTAGTACTTACATTAACTGGTACATTGGGATGTTTTAGATAACCTAACCATATTTTTAAAAAAATCTTATTGAAAATGTTTAATAACTTAGTTTGAGGTAATCTTACCATTTAGAAGGTTATCTTTTTTATTGTATAACATAATTAGAGGGTAGTTGTTTATGGTGGACTAGTGAGAGTTGCATTATGAATAGGTTATTATTTCTATTTCTTTTTTGCTAGTGGGTTTACGTCGCACCGACACAGATAGGTCTTATGGCGACGATGGGATAAGAAAGGCCTAGGAGTGGGAAGGAAGCGGCCGTGGCCTTAATTAAGGTACAGCCCCAGCATTTGCCTAGTGTGAAAATGGCAATCCTAGGAAAACCATCTTCAAGGGCTGCCGACAGTGGGATTTGAACCCGCTATCTCCCAGATGCAAGCTCACAGCTGCGCACCTCTAACCGCACGGCCAACTCACCCGGTATTATTATTATTATTATTATTATTATTATTATTATTATTACTCGAAATAATACATACGTGAAATAGTCGGTTTATTTGGAAACGCATGGTTTTTTCTTAAATGATTTTAACTCTTTTGTGTATTACCTAGTATTCCAATTGTGTGTACCACTGAGGGTTAATTTTTCTGCAGCCCGTCAAATTAGAATTTTGTTCATATGAAAGTAAACATTTCTAGTCAAGCGAATTGGGCTACTTGGTATTTCCCACTTGTTCGCAATCAGGACGACACCGGCTCTAGGTATCTAGGTGTTAATCTAGGTGTTAATATAAGGAAAGATCTTCATTGGGGTAATCACATAAATGGGATTGTAAATAAAGGGTACAGATCTCTGCACATGGTTATGAGGGTGTTTAGGGGTTGTAGTAAGGATGTAAAGGAGAGTGCATATAAGTCTCTGGTAAGACCCCAACTAGAGTATGGTTCCAGTGTATGGGACCCTCACCAGGATTACCTGATTCAAGAACTGGAAAAAATCCAAAGAAAAGCAGCTCGATTTGTTCTGGGTGATTTCCGACAAAAGAGTAGCGTTACAAAAATGTTGCAATGTTTGGTTTGGGAAGAATTGAGAGAAAGAAGAAGAGCTGCTCGACTCAGTGGTATGTTCCGAGCTGTCAGCGGAGAGATGGCGTGGAATGACATTAGTAGACGAATAAGTTTGAATGGTGTTTATAAAAGTAGGAAAGATCACAATATGAAGATAAAGTTGGAATTCAAGAGGACAAACTGGGGCAAATATTCATTTATAGGAAGGGGAGTTAGGGACTGGAATAACTTACCAAGGGAGACGTTCAATAAATTTACAATTTCTTTGAAATCATTTAGGAAAAGGCTAGGAAAGCAACAGATAGGGAATCTGCCACCTGGGCGACTGCCCTAAATGCAGATCAGTATCGATTGTTGTTGTTGATATAAACAGTTACGTAACACGTGGTGGTGGTGGTGGTTGTTAAAACTTTGGCCAAACTAAAATTCCTCAGTGATCTATCCCTTTCTTCTGAAAAATGAACTTTTTAGAGGACAGAATTGACTTCGCTCTGATATTGTTGGAAGTGATGCTTAACAATCATTGTCGTACAGCTATCGTATTGAACAATCATCGTGCCATCAGAGAACACTTGTTCAGAGTTAAGTCCTTGAATGGGAAATATGCACGATTTCAACTGGATGACTTTTTTGATAAATTATAAAAATTGCTGGAAAGATGGAATAGTCTTGAAAGATTTGAAGGAATTTTAGATCACTAAAAAGATTTTGCGGCCAAACCAGTGGATAACACGGCTAAATTCACATGGAGTTTCAAACTGGGGAAAGAAGAGAAAATCAACTTTGAAGCCGGAGAGGTAATATAAAAAGGGTGAAGTGCGACAATGTTGATGTCAGGAGGAAATGTTTGAGCAGAATGAATGTGAAAACCTGCTTCGAACGCAATATTAAACATGATCTAGTTCTATTTAGTTTTACGACTGAGAACCTGTGATGTTCTCTTTGCTGCACAGGGAGAAATAGGAATTAGATTATATTGGCTAATTTCTTCCTGACGAGTAAATTTTACACTGTTAATCTGTTCACCAAATTAATTTTGAACCTTATCACTTAGTGCGTTTACATGCACACTTTCCTTACTGAAAACGCCATATAAATGAGGATTACCGAGCTCGATAGCTGCAGTCGCCTAAGTGCGGCCAGTATCCAGTATTTGGGAGATAGTAGGTTCGAACCCCACTGTCGGCAGCCCTGAAAATGGTTTTCCGTGGTTTCCCATTTTCACACCAGGCAAATGCTGGGGCTGTACCTTAAGGCCACGACCGCTTCCTTCCAACTCCTAGCCCTTTCCCGTCCCATCGTCGCCATAAGACCTATCTGTGTCGGTGCAACGTAAAGAAAAAAAAAAGAAAAAAAAATAGTGTGGATTGTGAAGGTCGATACGGTAAAATCTAAGATCGTACTGTCCTCTGTTCGAATTGAGTTCCGTGCAAACGCGGATGGTACGGAGCTCGTATTGAAAACTACTGTGCGTACACTTCAGATTTTTTTGTCAAAAGTAATTTCGAGAATCGAACCTGTGTTGATCATGTTCAGTCGACGGTAGATTTAATATCTGTAGGCAAAAGAATCACGAGAAAATGACTATTTGTCATCCGCAAAAGTGTTTAATATATCCATAATTAACTTCACTTCGCTAGGCTATTTACAGAGCACGCATGAAAACACATTGCAGTCGATATTACCGCGATTCTTTATCATTTGTCGATCTTGCTTGCTGGATTCAGTGCGATACTTAATAATACATGTAAACGGGGATCGTAAGTGTACTCGAGCAGATTTCAGAAACTAGCTGACCAACTGAAACGTCTGTGTTATTCTAACTCCAAGCATGAGTGGAAGTTAGAGCTTCACTGCAATAATGCAGACACACTCTGGAATAAGTGTATTCATGAAGACATAGTTAAAATTCATTCTTCAGTTACCAGGTGCTTGAACCTGTTATCGACCGAACCAGTGCGTGAAGCAGCAATAGCGAGCCGCTTTAACGCATAACTCTGCACGCAATGTGTCTAAGCGTCACGTAAACTTTACTTGATGTGATACGTGCGGATGACTAAGTTACCCGAGGAGAAGTGAAAGGCGACGGAATTCTTTCGAATTGTGAACCACAATCCCGGAAACTGTTTTTTCCTAGTTGTAATTTAGTTAAATCCGTATTTATTTCTGCCGCATTGTTTTCTGATAATCTCTCGGAGATCTAAGGAGTTGAGCCCAGTGATTAGATTAGTGATCTAGTGATTAGAAACTACACCACCATCACGACATTCTGATGGAGATTTCTTTTCCAACACAGTATGAAGGTTAACGATTGGTTTAGGTAAGTTTACAAGCGATGATAAATCCTGATTTGTAAGTTCGAGGGTTGGACAGGTTCTCCTTTTAGAGCCCCTCTATATCGTACTGGCGTGGCTGAGAATCGTGGGTCGAAGCTCGTCGCGCTCTCTTGAGGTATTAATTGCGTTCCTAGCGGTATTTCCACTCTGCTACCCACCGTGGCCTGGACACTGCTCAGCAATGCGGAAACTTGTTAAGTTTTTCTTGCGAGGATCCATCATGAGAAACGTTTACTCTGCTATCCGTAGCTGATACTCGAAAGAACAATGAGTAGAAATCCAATTCATATCACTATTACATTCTCCCAATAATTTGTAATAGATTTTGAGAATGAAATGTGAAGAAAATGTACTCCGCTCAGAGACATGAGACTGAATAGCGCGGGTGGCTCAAACGGTAGAGAGCGGAGAACTTGTTTTCTGATTCCAGGTTGGCGGGTTCGATCCCGGCTCGGCCCAGTAGCACTGAAGGTGCTCAAATACGCCACGTAAAAGAACTCCTGTGGGACAAAATTCGACACATGTCTCCAAGGACCGTAAAAGTAGTTAGAGACGTAATATCAATAACACTCTTAGACGTGCATAATTCTGTCGTTGCGGTCAGGGGCACGCGGCTGTGAGCTTGCATCCGGGAGATAGTGGATTAGAATCCCACTGCCGGCAGCCCTGAATATGGTTTTCCGTGGTTTCCCATTTTTGCACCAGGAAAATGCCGGGGATGTACCTTAATTAAGGCGATGGCTGCTTCCTTCCAACTCATAGGCCTTTCCTATTCCGTCGTCGCCGTAAGACCTATGTGTCGGTGCGACGTAAAGCAACTAGCAAAATAATTTCTGTTCTTTGAGGCTGAGGCTTGACCTCCACATCCGACAAAGTGCCGAGACTAACAGAAGACAGACTAGTTTACTGATGATGGTTTTGTGTCCCTCTGACGGTTTTAACACATTGATAAACTTATTTTCATCTTTATAAAGTAATCAGATTCTGTGTAATTTTAAATATTACTTGTACGCTGTCCAATATTCGGAGATTATTCCAAGTCCTTTACTACTGTTCTTTTGGGAGAATGTGGGAAGGCGTATGCTATAACATAGCCTACGGGTGCAGATATGTTAAATCGTCCACAAATGGGACGCAAATCGCCACTATGATATCAGGAAAATTGCATTTGTCCCACACGACTTATTTTACGTGGCGTATTTGAGCACCTTCAATACTACTGGGCCGAGCCGGGATCGAACAGAGGAGCCAGACACAATTAAGTGGCAGCAAGGCCAGACAAATAGAGTCCCGAGGTTGCCATTCCATCTCATGTTGGAGTCCCTGAGAAATCAGCTGTGGTAGTCGGGTCCATAGAGATACCACGCGGTCACTCCACTCTCTATATTAACAAACTAGTATTATAGCTAAAGTTTGCCGCTACTCCTAGGTGTGTACCTAGTGAGATTGTTCGTCCCACTAATTTACGGTTCTCTGAAAATCAGAGATGCCGGAATTTTGTTCTGCGTGATTTTTTTTTTCTTGCTGGTAAATCTCTGTACTTGAAGGTGACATGTTTGAGTACCTTCAAATACCACTGGGCTGAGTCGCGAATGAACTCGCAGACTTGAACTCAGGTCAGAGCTCTACCGTCTGAGCTACTCAAATCTGCTATGTCAATCGAAACAGAAGAGAATTGTACAGAATAGTGATAAACAAGATTAGCGGAACCTAGTTACTGCCGTTAGGACCGGGATTTCTGAGCATGTAGTGTCTAGTAAGTTGAATTCTCTTGGTTTCTCTGTGATAAATGGCCCAGTTATATCCTCACTGTAGGTTAGAAAGTAACGCTGTAAGTATATAAATACTGCGTCTAGCCTGCATTATTCACTCATTTGCGTAACATGGGGAGTGTTGTTCATAAATCTTGTCGAAACAATAGGAACAGACTCGATGACTGCTCACAAACACATCTTACAGGAGCTAAGTTCCCACAATCCAGGAGCACATGGAAAGAAATGAGATTCTGCAACAAAAGCGCACCTGATGCATTATTTATAACTACAGTTTCCTTTCAATAACATGATGCAAACCAGCATGGTAAAGTACTTGCTTGCAAGCTGCGCCATCTGTTCAAGCCAGCTTATGTAAAACACTTATTACAGATTATATTTTATGAAGAGCGTTTTCGTTAAGAGGTCAAAATACACATTTCGTCTGATTGCCGAAGACTTCAGAAAACCTTTACACCATCTTCCTTTGCGTTAATTGTAAACTGAGTTAAGTTTACCCTTCATTCTTCTGTCAGTCTAAAAGTGACACTAGCGAGCGAAATGCCCGTGCTGTTTAGATCACGTAGTTGTGAGCTTGCATCCGGGAGATAGTGGATTCGAATCCCACCGTCGTCAGCCCTGAAGATGGTTTTCCGTACTTTTCCAATTTTCACACCAGGCAAATGCTGGGTCTACACCCTAAGGCCACGGCCACTTTTCCATCCTTGCGTCGCCGAAAAGCTTAGATACGTTAGTGCGACGTTAAACCACTAGTTAAAAGGAAAGTGTCTAATTGTAAGAGATCTGGCATAGATACGGACTTGAGTCATCCTGAAATATATTTCCATAGGATTATGAAGAACCTTATGTTCAAACTCGAACCATACACAGCATGACCCAAAGATCCGTTAATATTTGACGAAGCAATACTTTACGGAATGTTGGAGATAGAGGTGATAATTGACACAAATTATTGGAGTGACACGATTTTTTTGGCACAAACTAGTGCACAAACAGGCCAACAGATGACACGGTATGAGGAACAAGACAGAGGAAGTAATGTTCTATCGCCTACACTTGTTACTTAATGGAAATAAACACTTTATTGCTACTCCTGGTTAACATAGAAGAGATAATTTCCCCTCAAATTTCTCTTACAGCTGTATAACCAGATAACCTCTGTATTTTTATTTGAATTCACCAAGCATATCGGTAAGAGGTATTAAGTTGTACTGTATAGGGTACGATCGACCTAGTAATAAAAAAATTGCAATCAGCATAGTGGCATGCCTGTCCTATACAGGGGCAGATGCCTACAGATTACGATGCTGTAGGTGTGGGCATTGCTGGCAAAACAGTTTTAGTTATGAAACTGTTCTGCAACTAATATTACGGTCAAACATTTTAGAAAATGCTTGCAGTATGTTGTGGTCTGGTCACTTCTTGATGTGAACGAGACTGTTAATGTGAACGAAGTTCTGTTCGTATTGTGCTGCCATGCAAGTAATCAGAGCTTCAATGCATGGTTTCCAAAGACGGGATACTGTAATGTAATGTTAAGCTAGAAGTAAGCTCAGCTCATAGTATTGTAAGCCGTAGTGTTTAGCACTGGAAATACTCAAGTATTGTGTGAATTTGTATATGTTGGATTTAAAATGTTAAAACTTGTTGTATTTATTGTAATATTTTCTTTCCATGGAACTGCTTCTTGGTGGTGGTGGTGGGTAATTGTTTTAACTTCATTAGCACACTGCAAAGTGAGCTTGACGTAGTACATCAGATGTTTCAAATATCTCAATATCACACGGAGAGACAAAATTGTACCTATCTCGCCTAGGATCGAATAAGCAAACATTGGTCGTGAGTCTGCTCTCTGCCTCTGATCAGCTTTCCATACAATGAAAATCCCCGGAAGGTGTTCGTGTATCTCCCGCTGAGCTGCTGTGCATTACCAGTAGCCTATCATGCACGGCGCTTCTGTTTACCGCTTCTTGGTTCTTGCACCTGCTATGTAGAGTACGTGTCTCTACCAACTGCTTGAACGTGTTTGCACGTATCTTGAGATCTATCTTCGACGGAGAATAATGTGAAGGATGTAGCTTCCTGTTCGTCTACTCAGTAGAGTGGAACACAGTTCGTTCCATCTTTTTTTGGCTTTTCATCATCTAGCTCTGTCAAAAATAAAACATGTTACGTGTTCGGGTCTATTAGAACAGTTTTAAAAAGTTTACAAGAAATCCATCATAAAATGAAAATACCCTTCCTGTCGGAAATTGGGCAAGACAAGAAAATTGAGACTCTCTTCCCGTTGATTCAAATGTTGCGAACGTTGGACTGGATGACTGAATAATCAGAAGAGTTGCTCGATTAAGCGATATTTTCCCAGCTGTCAAACGGGAGGTGGCGAGAAATGAATTGAGTAGACGAATTATCTTGAGTGGAGCTTTTAAAGGTAGTAGAGAATTCAAGAGGACAAACTGGGGCAAATCTTTTATATAAAGAGGAATTGGGGATTGGAATAATTTATGAAAGGGAAGTTCAATAAATTTGAGTTCTTTGAATGAATTTTAGGAAATACTAGGTAATTGATAGGAAATGTACCACCTGGCGACAGCCGTAAATGCGGATCAGTGATTGATTTGAATGGCGAGCGATATCTTAAGATTATTGTTGTAGATAAGTTTACGTTCGTGCGAACTTTCACATTCTCCTTATCGGTTATCCTAAGAGAAAGACTCCTAGGAAGTTGACCTTTAGCTTAAAGAACGCATATTCGATCCTGACACAGGACCAACTTAATGGAGTGTAAATGGCACGGACTAGTATTGGGGAAAATCTTCATTTATAGGAAGAGATATTAATACCCCCTTCTCAGACTGTAGTATGGCATGAGTAAGTTGTCGCTTGCAAAAGTGAGAGTAACTACGTAACATGCATGTGTAGTAACGCTGATAAGGGACTTGTTCTCACCAGCGAGTGAGCCCCCAAAGTAGTAGAAGTCTGAAGTGTGGTTACGGTAGATTGAGACACAAAATTACTCCTAAGAGACAAAATTCCGGTACCTCAGAGTCTCCGATAACTGTAAAAGTAGCAGGTAGTACGTTAAACTCAAATTATAAATAGCCAGGTTGAGTGTTCTATCCCGTCTGGCTAGCAGTATTCGAAGGGGCTCAAATACATAATCAGGCTGGTGTGGGTATGTTTATCAGTATGTAAAATAACTCATACGGAACAAAATTGCAGCACATCGGTGTCTCCATAAACCATAAAGAAGTTAGGACTTACAAATAATAATAATAATAATAATAATAATAATAATAATAATAATAATAATAATAATAATAATAATAATAATATCATGACACCAAAGTAACTTGGAATATATTTGAAGTTTGTGTCCAGGAATTTTCTTAAATTGTGAAAATGTCTTCTCGCTTTTGTTTGCTGAATTGAATGTTCCTTTTGCATTCAATAGGCGAAACTCTTCTTGGTGTGCGGTGTTAAGTGCAGAAGCACATTGGTTTCTTAAAAATAACCATGGTTTGAGGTAGGCCTTCTCCATGACTTTGAAATAATTCTTTGATATAATAAATCGCTGTTATGTCACTTTCGGAGTTTTTATGACACAAATAAGAAAATTATATAATCCCCGCGTGAGTTGACGGTGCGATTAGGGTCGCGCAGCTGTAAGCTTGCATTCGGAAGATGGTGTTTTCGAACGCGACTGTCGGCAGCCCTGAAGATTGTTTCCCGTGGTTTCCCATTTTCACACCAGGCAAATGCTGGGGCTGTACCTTAAAGGCCACGGCCGCTTCCCTCCCACTCCTAGCCTTTTCCTATCCCATCGTCTCCTATCTGTCAGTGCGATAAAAAGCACATTTAAAAAATTACGTAATCTATTCCTGGCCTCTTCCCAATTACGTTACGGGTTGTGGGTTTGGATCAGTTAGGCGACCGGATGCTCTACCTGATGCCATCTCTACGTGGAGGGATGGATGTATTTACTACTGCGTATTTCTGTGATGGTTGAGCGATGTATTGCATGTAGATAAAGGGAAGTGTATTAAGATGAACACGCAGTCCCCGAGCCAGAAGCATTAACCATATGCAGTACAAATCCTCGACCCGGTCGGGAATTTAAACCAGTACCGTCTAAACAGAAGGCCTGTAAGCTGACCATTCAGCCAAGGAGCCGAAAAACTAAATTATTAAATAAACTTCAAACAAAAGTGACTTAAGTTTTTATTTCATGAAAAATGCGTTAAATCGCAGTAGAACAAATTACTTCTGAATAATTCTAAATTCATTTTCTGGGATTACAGACAATCGGGACAAGCTGTTAAATAACTTGTGAAATCCAACTGAAAAGTGGTTTTATTAAGTGATTTTATTAATTCTTCGACTCGTATGAGCCACTGTGGAGAAAATTCCTTTCCATTGCTTCTCCCCTTCCATTTCTCCCGCAAATATTTAATAATTTCTCGATATTTCTCCTCTGTCCAATCTGTACATTCTTTCTGTTTATTTCGTTTTCAGGGGGCATTTAGAGATTCGTAGCTTGTTCGCGAGTGGTGAACGTTCCTTGATGTAAACTCGTGTCCTGTGTACATCTGTTTCTTTAATCCCCATACCTATATTCAGTTTTCCAAGGAAATTTAAGTTTTACCGACTCTGAGATTCATTTTTTGAAGATACCCATAAATTTTTTCTTGCAATGTTTTCAATTTTCTAATTGTGTATGAAGAAATATGCATGTATTTATTAAAACTAAGAGATGTAGGATACAGATGGTTGCAAACTGTGAGTTTTGGCGGCGCATAGTTCATTCACAAGTTTACGGACTTTGAAAGACAACTCTGTAATGAAGATGTATGACGTAAGCTTATTTAAATAGATCTGTTGCATGTGCAAGTGGATGGTGAATCAGTACACCAGGTAACTCAGTTGAAATACTTCGGATGGATCACAAAGTTTTAATTTCCATTATGAAATTAGGACTCGATCAGCTATGCCAAAGCAAGTATTCCGTGGCAAGCAGTCTGTTCTGTCGAAGTAAAATGTCCCTCATCCTATGTAAATGGAAATTGAAAATATATGTTTGGTCTGTTAAGCTGCTTTCTACCGAAACGTGGATCCTCAGTATAAAAGATCAAGAGGCTCGAAGCATTCAAGACGTAGCGTTAGCGTAGCATTCAGAAAAATTGTAAAAGGATGACCACATCTGAGGTGTTAAAAGAAGTGCACGAGGATTGGCTGCAGATTCTAATTATGAATAGATAGTTCTCGTCGATAGGCCGCAGATTTCAATCATCCTTATTGAAAGTCAAATACCCAGGCACCCAGGGAAGGCCAAGAAATTTTCGCGAGCCATTCCTTCAAAACTTAGGACTAAGATACTATGGAGAGGCCAAACGTGCTGCTCGAAATAGATCTAGTTAGAGAAGACTAATCACAGGGGCAAACTAGTCAAGCTTCAGCACCTCATGACGACGATGACAAGGAGCTTACCTGAAGCATTCATTCGCTTTATTGAAATACCTTAGATCTCATAACTATAGCCGATTGTTTCAGACTTCAAGATTCCGAAATCGAAGTCATCGGTGTAAACTTGGTGTAAATGCAGGAGCCTTGCAGGAAGAGATGAGTAATAGCGCAACGAAGTACTTAGCTTAAGTTTTCATTAAATTTCTTCCAATCACGGAAAAAGTGTAGTGTAGTTTCCTCTACTTTTCTTACTCATAGTCTACTTCGTAATTCGTCTCTTATCCTCACTACCTATTCAGTTCCCACTGAGAATTAATCTAAGGTGCATATTATTTTTGAAGGTGACCGCGGACGGAGGCTTCCTTGTGAACAATAGCGCCGCAGGAGGAGTCTTTCAAAGGAAGCTGATGCTATTTATTTCCATCTATAGCCTTGACGTGGTACGAGACGGGAAGTCAATTGATCTGAGACATCCGGACCAATCGCAGCCCCTTAGAGCATGTCGAACCCAAGACCTGCTATTGCTCGTAACTTGTCCAATTACTGTGCAGCTGCCTACAAGACGCCCGCTCTGTTATATTATTTGTTTAACACAGACAAAAAATAAATAGATACGTTAACCAGTTCTCAAGGCCATGGCTATAATAAGAATGATGGGGATCAAGGACTTTTGTCAAGATGTCTTGTGCTGGTATATCTTTGCACCAAAGATGGCAATGTGCTCTTGCAAGCCATTTATAAGGATTTAGAACTGGGCGAAATAGGTCTAGGTTCTTTCACCCATATAAATAAAATTGTTATCTGTGCACTTCAAATTTTTTGCCTCAGGTAAAAAAAAATCTCGTCTTAAGTACCGTATGTAAGTCAAATAGTATAGATTCAATTTCTCGCTTTATGATATTACAAGAAAATTACTGAAAATATTTTTTTCAAAACTGGGTATTTAACTTCTCGGAGCGCCGGGGTGTGCACTATGATTAGTATTACTGTCATAGCAATAATAGGGGGCCGAAAGAGGTAGTCTAATTTCTTGGTTAGTATTAGCTATATCCTAAAACAGTATATAACAAAAGTTGCGTAAAATAAAATTTCTGTTTTTTTAAATATTTGATTAGTTATAAAACCGCACGAGGAATAATAACGAAGATATTTGCGCTTTCGACTATCTTCGTTGTTCAAATTTTCATCAAATTCTTTTAAATTAGGGTACAGATAGAAATCGTAGTACAATGCTTGAATGAGACTCAGTGTAATATCTCTACCCTTCAAAAGAAAGGACGTTGAATATATTACCTCGTATTATTATTATTATTATTATTATTATTATTATTATTATTATTATTATTATTATTATTATTATTATAGTTGGTGGTTTATCATAATAGTTAAACGAAATGAAATGGCGTATGGCTTTTAGTGCCGGGAGTGTCAGAGGGCATATTCGACTCGCCAGGTGCAGGTATTTTGATTTGATTCCCGTAGGCGACCTGCGTATCGTGATGATTAAATGAAGACAACACATACATCCAACCCTCGTGCCAGCGAAATTAACCAATTGTTTAAAATTCCCGAACCTGCCGGGAATCGAACCCGGGACCCCTGTGATAAAGGCAAGCACGCTAACCAATTAGACATGGATCCGGACATCATAATAGTGATATTACGGGAAGTGTGTACACCTATAAAGGCCTGCACTTTTCTATTTTCACTTTCCCGACCTGTAAGCCAGTTCTTATTGCGTTTTGAAAACTAGACAAAATGGGAGATTTATACTACAAGTAGCAGTTACCCGCGGTCTTCGCTCGCGTGTATTTCGTAATTTGATAAAAGTAATCTTTCCTCGGTACTGTACTAAGACATTCTATGAAAATCTCTAAAGTATAATAACTCGCACAAACATTTTCATTTACTCCAGAAACTTTGTTAACCACGTTTGTGGTATTTCCTTTTAGGGAAAAGATGACCATGAGACATAGAACTGTGCATGTAAGAAACAATCTTCTCAAGTCCAAAAATATGAATTTAAAAAAATGTTTATTTTTAAAGGAGATTCCAAATACCAAGTTTCTTGTCTGCAACATCTTTAATTTTTTATGTAAGTATGCTCATACAAATAATTCAACTAATTTTTCAATTCTTTCACCCCCTTAAGTTGATTATCCGGAAACAAAATAATACGTATTTATTTTTAAGAGATTCCAAATACCAATTTTCATGTCTTAAAACAGTTCAGTTTTCGTGATATACAGTCATTTTAAAAATTCACCCCCTTAGCGACGGAATATCTAAAAATCCTCCCTTAGTGAGCACCTGCATTGTAATGTGAATGTATCCCCAAAATTTCATTCCTTTATGTCCAGTAGCTTTGGCTCAGCGATAATGAATCCGTCAGGAAAAGTTATCTATATAAATGAGATTTTTTCTTGTGCAGACTTAAAACTGAGAGTTCGTGCTCCCGTGTACTGCATGCAAATGCTCTACGCTGTTAAGATCAAAAGAGTCAGTTTGCCTAAGTAGTTCTGCAATCTATTTGGGATCCTACAAAGAGGTTAGGGACTGTAAAATATTTCTATAAACAGTTTAATTGTAAGTGCAATGATAAAACAAATTGTATGTTCTATGATTTCCTTCCAAACATTCGTCAGGTCATGAACATTACTAAAAAATGTTCATTTCGTATCTTTTATTACTATGATTTCGCATAAACATAAATTTGTTCGTTTGTTTACACTTCAGTCTGTGCTAATTTAAAAATGTATAATTTTATTAAACTGGATGCATTTGTATTTTACTATTAGCTCTGGAAATGCAATTTTAATTTCACATTGATATTATCAACATACCGGTAACCCGCCTGAGGCCATGATAGTTAAGGCGCCAAGTCAGTCTGATACCACGGAGAGCAGGTTCCAGTCCCGACGGTCGAACTGTTTCTACCATGATAACGTTGACCGGCAGGGTAAAAGTGGTGGTATACAATTTCTAATTTATAATTACTAGATTACGTGCCAAAAGCTTGGATTCAATTCCAAACTTCTCCACAGTGCTAGTATGGAGTGAGGGCATATGATGCTGTTGGTGGTTCGTCTGTCTGATGGAGATAATAAAGACTTGAATAGACCCCTTGGTGCTATTGGACAGAAGTAGGCTATGTGCCGGCATCGGATTTCACCCTCTTCCTTCCTACTGTCATATATCACGTCATAAATTAAGGCCAGGGATGCTTCCTTCCCACTCATAGCCTTTCCCTATCCCATCGTCACTAGCCTTTTCCTATCCCATTAGTCACCATAAGACCTATCTGTGTCGGTGCGACGTAAAACAACTTGTGAAAAAATATTTCCAGTAGTTTCTACTGGGTACAGCCTGTAAACCTATTAGGCATTCGAAGTCTCTAAGATAACATTGAAAAAATATTCTACAAAGGTTGCAGGAAAATATCCTTTGCAAAACCGAGGTCTTGGACATAACCTTACACACACAATCCGATTGCTGAAGTTTTTATATCCTAACCTACAGTGAAATCTAAGAGGTCTGCTCCATCAACTTTAACCATGAGGATGTACACTATCAGGCACGGCATTCAATCGTCTTACGTCATGGTGTAATCTACCTATGTCACGGAGGGCCGTACGAACGAATGGGTTTCTTCCTGTGCCAGTAACTAGGTTAGGACAGCAGATCTTACGGGCTGGGTTCAGCACTTGTCAACTCTGACGATATTAATAAGGTATTGTCTGTAGAACACACCGCCCACTCCTTGCGAGATTCATGCTTGGTATATTGAAGATTGATGTGACGCTGAAGAAAGTAACAACTTGCATGAGCATGTAGATTACTTTTCCAAAATATATTGTCAATTAATAACATTAATGATCCGCAATATTGCACGTTCACTATTTTGATAAGTTAAACCATCGGTAATGCAATCAGATCAGCATTTTAGTCTTCAGTGCTAAACTCGGAGAACAACCACATTTATCAGATAAATGATACAAAGTTGCCTCAAAATCACTTCGTAAAGGGTCTGGTATAATTATCATAATTCTGTTCCATATACTGTTTATGATCCGTATGTACATACAGAATCTACTCGTACTGTTATAGGGGCCGATGACCTAGCTATTAGGCCCCTTTAAACAACAATCGTCATACTGAGATTTTGAGCATTTCCCAGGTTTTAGTCGTGGTAATAACAGATTAGTTAATACGTTTCGTGAAATGGGACATATTGATAAGAAGCGAAGCAGGCGACGTTCAGTGCTAACAGATGAAATCCTTGAAGACATTGGAAAACACATGGAAACATTCTGAGATCTGAGCAGCCTTTTGCAGTAAACGGAAGTTTGACAGTTCCGTAGAAAGTAGGTCAAGTTAGGAAACTAGAACTCCACAAATGTACTCTGGTGTAATAACTTACACCGGGTAATACTGTGTCTCGGATGAGATTTAGTGAATGGATTTTCAGTAAAGTGCATGACGGAGAAATAGATCCCGACCGCATTCTCTTCTCATTGTCAGACGAAGCGTGGTTTCAGTTAGGTGGGTACTGGAGTGCCGAAAAACCGAATATGCTCCATGAGTAACCTCTTTATGACCACAAATTAGGGGAGAGTACTCCAGAATTGATCAGGCAGGCACTATAGCTTGCTCTCGTATTGCCCGGCCGGCGGGAAGCTATAGCTTGCCGGCCGAGGCCTCAGCTTCGGTTCTCCGTTAATTGGATGACCCTGTATTATCAGATATCGATAGAATTTGTGTCGAAAAAACTAAAAATACAATTGTCTGTACGTACTGTTCCGAGATACTACACGCGCAGAGCTTAAATTCTACCACAATTATGGCACGGACGCCGCTCTTAATTACGCCATTTTACATTGAAATCTAATTGGGTACACTCTTTGGACCTTCTCTTTTTAAGACTGATTTTGTATTTATGCTTGTACGTATACTTTTTAAATTGTTGAAGGAAGTCTGGTACACACTGTTCTTAGCGAGGGATCCAGTTACTATAAGGAAACGAATGACATATTCTACATGAAAAGAGAACTCAACAGTAATATTAAAGCATGCTTTGCTCTCTAACCAGCCTTCAACAGAAGAATAAGCCAATAGTTTTTCTCGCTTAGTTAAGGTTTTATGGAAACTTCCTCTATGTGTAGTTATTCAGTACTTTTATAATCGGCATCCATTTCTTTGTTGCAGTTCTGGGAAGTAATATCTGGAGAACATGGGATAGATGCCACAGGAACGTACGTTGGAACCTCGGACCTGCAGCTGGAGCGAATAAGTGTTTACTACAATGAGGCATCAGGTAAGACATCCACCCAAATGATCCAGCTCTGTCGTACGGTAATATTAAACTTCAGTTTGCTTGTGCTGCCATTTACAGTAAAAGCGCGTAATTTTGACACTGCCTATAAACACAGTCCATTAGTGTACACAGAAATTGGTCAGCTCCCCTTTCCCCTATTTATTGTTCTTCAGAATGTAAAAAACTCTTCTTGGTCGGAACTATGCACGGAACAGTGGTGTAACTTTAGGGTCTGTAATGCAGGTGGGTCCGGGGCTGGAGGATCCGTAGACTTCCCAAGATAAACTAGTTAAATTACTAAATAACTTGACCTGAATGTCACTCTGTGCGGCAAAGGTGACATGGTAATATACACGACTCAAAAAAATTAGGGAAACATGTTTTTGAACGTATGCCATGCTCCACAAAACAATACCTCACACCCAGGTATATTACCAACTAAACCTTTATTCTTTACCGTTGAAGTATACAAAAGAACATCTCGATGGATTCGCGTTCATTTTCAGAACACAAACGGAAATGTCCAAATAGGGGCGGAAACAAAGTGATAGTCCTCCAGGGTGGATTTTTCACAGTTCGAGATCTTCAGTATGGTGTATGTCCTCTATGAGCATCTCTCTATCACAGCTTGGCACTTACGTGGATGTTCCGTATGAGTCGACGGAGGCCACGTTGCGGCATCAGGTCCCATTCTTTAATGAGAGCCTGTTCGAGGTTTTGGGGAGTTTGGGGTGGAACAGGACGCCCACGAACACTTCTGTCAAGCCTATCCCACACTTAGACGATGGGATTAAGGTCAGGACTCAGTGTTGGCCGTTCCACCTCTCGAATGTCCAGTTCTCGCAAGAGCTCTGGTGATGCGCGCTACATGAGCCCTGGCATTGTCGTGCATGAGTACGAATTCAGGGCAAACACCGTATGCAGCAACCAACACATGCTCGATGTACCCCGCAGCGGTAAGATTACTATGGACGAGAAGATCCCTACGGCCATCAACACTGATGCCACCCCACACCATCACAGAACCTTGTCCGAATCGGTCGCCTTTCTGGACAACATTCGGCATCTACTGCTCTCCACGGCGTCTCCATACACGTTGACGTCCATTACGACGTGTCAGGAGAAATCTGGACCCGTCTGTGAACAACACAGGTCTCGATTGGCAAAGTTGCCAGTTCACGTGGGTACGCGATGTTGCTGCATTAAACGGGGCACCAGAACAGGACTTCTGGGTCATAAGGACGCTTCTCTTAACCTGTTCCTTACTGTCTGGTCAGACACCGTGACTCCAGTGACCCCCCTGAGGTCTTGTTGCAGTTCTTTGGCAGTTGCTGAACGACGCCGCAACGCACAGATGGTCAGATATCGGTCATCCTGTGGGGTTGTCATGCGTCCACGACCTTGTCCAACCTTCCTTATGAACTGGCTTGTCTCATTGTAGCGATTCCACAAGCGTTGAATAACTGACGGAGAGACATTGAGATCCACGGCAACACGACGAAAAGTCCACCCTTCCTGGATCAAAGTGACAGCCCTTGCGACTTGAACCTCGTTAAGATGTCTCATGGGAAGTACTGCAGTGGGTTGTGTACCTCACGACGACACACGGACGCACCGCTATTCACTTTGTTTTGAGGGTTCACCCGACAGTTTAATGCATGGCTACGCCTACAGATGGAGTATAACCGATTTGACATACCCTGAGTAGCTAAGGTCTCAAGGTATGCTGTACGACCATTGGAACCCATCTACCAAATTAACATTAACATATCAGACGTTACAAGACATGTTCCCCTAATTTTTTTGAACTGTGTATTTGTATAATGGGCCGAAAAAGTTGGTTTTTTTTCCAGTACGGTATGTATGGAGAATATTGTCGGATGGTTGCATCTGCCTGCAAATGATTTACTGTGTTGAGTCAAAGTACAGCTCTCGCCCGTAACTAACGGCACGCTCTCACAAATGTCCGAGCCAAGTTGTTAATAAAGAAACGGGTAAAATCGGTACCAGAATATCAAATATTAGACCTAAGTATTCCTGTTCCTGTTTCTTCCGCAAAGGAATCATTTTCAAAACTTAACATTTCGTAGGTAAGTCTGTCGAGTTTGACCCAACGGTCCAGTTCATTTCGTTTTGAATAAGAGTACAGTAATGTCTTCAAGCTTAAAAAAAAAAAAACATTTTTATTTGCGTTGTACTTCAATCCCTACAAAATATTGAACTTTAAAAATAAAATCTAATATTAAATAATTCATTGATATTTTATAGGAAATCTTTTATATATATTAAAGGGATATAGATGGTATTAAAATATCTGCTATAGTTAAATTTGTGTTGCTGATAGGCTGCATGTCATTTTCTTGTTGGAGAGTGGAAGGGGGGAGGAGAATGGGTTCCTGCAGGTGCACCCCCATCATATTCATTACGCTTCTGACACCGAACCTTCATTGTAATAAACAATTATAATGAAATGACTGTAGTTTATTATTGGCGTGACATGAATTATTAGGATGACCTCCACAAATTGCAGTCCTTATTAGTCGCTGTGTCATGGAGACCAGTTTTTCAAAAGTAGCATTAGAAAGCTTCAATAGTGATTTCTTCTATACACTCTTATATAGATGTAGATTCTCTGAAATATCTTTCCCAAATGAGTAAATTTGGTATTCTATTCACTTTCACAGAAATTAAGTTGGACCAACTTTCAACTTCATACATTAAGTTCTCAGTAGTCTTATATTCTCTTAAATGCTTTTGAGAAATTTCACTACAATTTGAAAGAGTTCTGCTAGCTATAGCAAATGTAAGAAATAAAACATCAAAATGTAAAAAAGAGCATTCTGTTTTTGGTAATATATGTAAACCAATATCTAATTCTAAGGATGCAATGCTTTTAATGAAAAAGTGGTCCATTTTAACTGTGGTCTCAACTTTGCATTTCTAATGCATTTTATTTTAAACCCCTACATATTATCTGTAACATCAAGACTAGGCCTAATGTTTTCTTGGGGCTGTAGATCTAAATACAATTAAATCTCCAGAAAGTTATTAGGAGATTAATGAACAATTGTTTTTTTTAAATACAGTGTTTATTTAAATTTTATATAAGATGCTGTACTTTTAATGTGATCCTTTAAATATTTTACAAATTTGTACCTGGTCATCTAATAGCAGGTGATGTCCCATATCAGGACAAAATGCGTACTATTGAGAATGAACCATAATTGTATTTCTCTTATGACCATTATATTAGTTAATATTGAAAAGGTGGACTCCTTTTTAAGTTCCATTTAATACAAGGAAACAACTAATTGGCTGCTGAAAAGAATTAAATGTGGAAGAATTGGATGAGCACAGAGTTCTATGAAGATGGCAGTGTGAAAATGGGAAATTTGTCCTCGTCCATATGTTTCATCCTGCTCTCTCCAATGCTTCCTGCTCCCTCACTAACCTGTTTATCTTGTCCTTGTTTCTAGCCTTCTAGGACTCAGCATTGCCAAGTTGAAGATAATGCAATCTTGGACCTGTTCTAATTTTCATTGTACATTATAATTTGATAATTGTCAAATTGCCTACTTTTGTCAAACTGAAATAATTTGAAACATGGCAGGGCAAAATGATCTAAGTGCCAAAAATACTTTTGTAGGGGAAAATGAAAAAATTATCCTCACTGTTAAGATTTTCTTTTCAAACTTAGAGTAAGGGGAGCATGGATTGTTGTTGTACAAACATTTCAGGGACGTTTGAAATAAACTGCTGAAAAATGTATAAAACATTACGGAAAAGATAAAGTTCCGTGAAAGTCCTGTCCTCTTCATTAGCATCAATAAACCCTGAGACTGCTAGAATTTAAAAGAAATATCTTAGCCTCATTAACTTGCAACTCATCAGTACGACACCCAGATAGAATTCCAAGAAAATACAGAATCATATCACTTACAAAATATCATCAATAAGCGCTCAATATTTGAAGACATCCCAATCCTTTTGACTCATAAAAATCCATCATGAAGTACACTTATAAGTTCCTAAAAAATGATATCTTAACCCAAAAAATCTGGCATTGTACATATATCCTCCTTTCTTAATTCAAAGACTCTAGTTTCACTAAGGGGCTGCCTGTTAGATGCGGTAAAGGCGTGCCTGGTTCACCTGCAAGGACATGGTTCGATTCCCCATCAAGGAAGACAAATTTTAAAAAAAAATTTCCACTTCTGGAGGTGACCCTGGGTTAATTCAGCCTACACCAAAAATGAGTTCCAGGTGAATTCCTAGGAGCAAAAGTATCTGGGCTAAGAGTTAACCGCTTTTCCTCGGCAAGTGATCAGGTTGCGGATGGTGGAGGTCTTTACCATCCACCTAAGGCCTTCATGGCCTGTACGGAGACGATTTGCTTTGCTTGGTTGTTCACAATGATTCCTGGTTTCAACACCAGACAGGATTCCAAACTTGCAATCTCACTCTAGTTTCATTTGTAGAGAATGACTCCGGGATTGTCCCTAGTAATTCACGCCCATGAAGCATTGAAAATAACATACAAACACAATACATGAACTACCACAGCATTAAAAGAGAAAATTCATATTTAAGCTTGTATTTTCACCACCACAGAATCTCAAAACAAGAGAGGCAGGTTAGTCTACTAAGTGTGGCACTTACATCACTTCAAAGGTGGTGTTGGGACACACATGTAGTATGATCTAGACAAGTTTGTCAACTGCAAGGTGCAATGAAATACACATAGATCACATAGCTTAGCTTTGATGATGGCATTTAGAATATTTTGAGCAAACACAACTATTTTCCAAAGTTGTGGTACTCAGATCACTTTGCCCTGCCATACTTCATTTAGTGAATAATATATCCAAAACTGGGAATGAGGATTTCCTTATCCCCAATTTTGGACATCCTCTAGTTTCAAATACATCGTGTTGCAGTAGCTTCATCCTCTTCAGGTGGAAAGTACGTCCCTCGTGCCATCCTTCTCGACCTGGAGCCTGGTACTATGGAGGCTGTACGTTGTGGTGCTTATGGCCAGCTATTCCGTCCAGACAACTTCGTGTTTGGACAGAGTGGTGCTGGCAACAATTGGGCAAAAGGTCACTACACAGAGGGAGCAGAGTTGGTCGATGCAGTCCTTGATGTTGTCCGCAAGGAATGTGAGAACTGCGATTGTCTACAAGGTTTCCAGCTGACACATTCCCTTGGTGGTGGAACTGGATCTGGGATGGGAACGTTACTGATATCAAAGATCCGAGAAGAATATCCAGACAGAATCATGAACACGTACTCGGTTATGCCATCGCCTAAGGTAAGGATTACAGTATGAGACGTACCATAACTTAAACACTGCAATGATACTGGGAAGTATCTATGAGAATAAAAAAGAGGGATACTCCAAACGTTGTGTGTTGTATCTGTAATAAATCTATTGTATCAGTCAGATTGACAAATTGCAATGACCTGCAACATGGAGGTTAATACAGCAAAGAAATTTGCATGATCTGCCTGCATTTGGTTTCCTACCAAAATTAAATTATATTTTCAAAAAATAAACCAAACCCCATGGCACTACAGCCCTTGAAGGGCCTTGGCCTACCAAGCGACCGCTGCTCAGCCCGAAGGCCTGCAGATTACGAGGTGTCGTGTGGTCAGCACGACGACTCCTCTCGGCCGATATTCTTGGCTTTCTAGACCGGGGCCGCCATCTCACCGTCAGACAGCTCCTCAATTCTAATCACGTAGGCTGAGTGGACCTCGAACCAGCCCTCAGGTCCAGGTAAAAATCCCTGACCTGGCCGGGAATCGAACCCGGGGCCTCTGGGTAAGAGGCAGGTACGCTACCCCTACACCACGGGGCCGGACATATTTTCAAATTTGTATTGCATTTTTGGAAGGCAGATAGACAACAGTCAATGGCAATAAATAGTGCATCTGACTAGTATTGTACCATCTACTCTTACCAATTTCAAAATCATACTCTGATTAATCTAAAAAACAAATATTGGTCTTGGAATTCAGAATCATAAACCATAACTATAGTAATAATACAGTATACAAAATTGAAACATTGGAGATTACACATATTGGCCCTTATATTATTGATAATAAAATTGTTTATTAAATTAAGATTAAAATATGAAATTAATTGTATCCTCTTCCTGAAAGTTGAGATTTTTTAATACTGTTGGCACACTTCAATGGCTTAAGTAATAAATTTGTGAAGATTTTTTTTCTTATGATGGCAAACTAGCTAAGTATGTATTACTGTTTTCTTGTTTGAATAGCCTATATATTAGCAGATATGATATATTAATCTTATTTTAATACATCAAAATATTAACAATATAATTATATACTTAATTAAAAAACACAAAGCTCTCAATATAAGTACCCTTTTTCTTTCATACAAAAAATCATAAAATAGAAAAGTTTCACACTGATATGAAAAAAGTATTCTGAAGAGATGTTTCAGTATTCAAAGATGCTTAAATGTATTTTTAAATGCATTTTTGTTAGACATGTTTCAAATTTATGGATTACTAAGCCAAATATAATTTAATGTAAAGTAGCAAACATTTATTCTGTCCTGCGAAGGGAATTTTCAAAGCAAAATCTGTAACAAAGTGTTTGTCCACAAAACTTTATGATAGATAGGAAACATGATCCCTTTATCCAGATGGAGCTGAATTAGGGAAAATCTGGTTTTCCAGAATTTTACTCTTTAACTTTTCATCAGTGTTCCACTGCACAACTTGGTTTCCATCACTGTTATTAGTCACGATCAGTGTACTCTGGATTATCTTCAGCATCTCTCTCCTTTCTCTTGTAATTTTATACTTGGTTTTGGCATTCTTTCTTCATCCATTTAATATGTTCGTCACCTTTTTCCTCTTCAAACTCTACAAACAAGAGAATTACTTAATTATTGATGCTGAGTAGCTGTTCATGGAACATTTACATATACTTTTTCCTTGGCATATCTAGGAGTAGTCATACTCTGTCAGCGTACAGCAAAACTGGACTAAACATTTAGAGGGGTTTTTAATTACAACCAGTGATGGGAAAGGTACCAAAAAATGGAAAAAAAAAAAAAAAAAAAAAAAATAAAAAAAAAAAATAGTGGAACTGAATTAAGTTACTGGTACCTGAGAAATATTTTAGTAAATTGCAATTACAAATTAATTTTTCAATAAGTAATATTAAAATTACTTCACAGAACATCAGTCTTAAGGAAAAAATATACTGCTACATTTTGTGGGTCTTTTGTTTGTTAATTTCGAGATATTGACTATCGTCAGTAAAGAGACTAAACAGGATGATGTGGAACTTTCATAATTGTTCTTTTTATTTATTTATTTCCCAAACCTTTTATGGTTCTTAACACTCTCCTCTCCAAGCCCTTGGCATCTTAGGGCAAAACAGATCTTTACATTTGCTGAGAAGATCCTCTATAGAGGCACTTACAGGAAAACCTGTGTTTAAATTTAGGAACATCCTCAGCAGTGACAAATATTACAAGTTTGTCTTTGGAAGGTCCTTCGTCCAGCACTGGTGAAACTACTAATAATAATACTTTATTAACGGAAATACCATTTTACATAACAGTAGAGAAGTATAGACAAAACACAGTAAAAAGAAAGTTCAATGGAGTATAAGTAGAAAAATATGTACAGATATATACACAGGATATATTACAAGTAAGCACAGGAAAGTAATAGTCAATTCTCGAGATTATGTAAGTGAGCGAGTTGTTGTACAACTGAGAAGTTACCTTCATCATCACTTAATTTCTTAATTTCTTCCAGTTTCTGCTTCCATTTGACGTAACTATTACTAGCATATGCAACATTGACAGTTTTGTCATACAGCAAATTAAGAGTAAAAATTAAATTTTATAAACATTAATTACAGTACCGTACCTATAAGTAAAAATTACTAAAAACAATACTTTCAATTAATTCCAAATTCTGATTGGATTAAAATTAAAATAAGCATTTGATATTACCTTATCTGAAACTCATCTTTCAAGTATGAGGTAATTAATAATCACTTACTTGATTAATCAGTTGAATGAGAGAGTATGAATATTGAGTATATTAGCAAAGTAACTTCACTGAAATAACTATTTTCCTGTATGATCTTTCAAAGGCCAAAATGAGTTCTGCTTCACTCAAAGAATATCCTGTAAAACTATCATGTAGAATAATTTACATTCTGTAAAGTCAACAATCATAATGTAGAAAATATTGCAAGCAAACTCTTCTGCTACTGTAATTTCAATTTAATTGCACTAAAAGAAAATTTAATTTTAATTCTCAAAGTTATAACTGAAGAAATCAACAAAATTAGCAACAGTAAAAATATACTTGCAGTTCAATTTTGTTATTGCATTACAAGAAAAATTGAGGTTTAAATGGTGCATCTATTTATGGAGTAATTTTAATTACATGTCATAACTATTCGTAGGTAAGTGGAATGCACAAAAGCTTTTATGCAATATGTTGCACTATTCACTTTGCTGTAAAGTCTGTGAATGGATTTTCCTCAAAATTCATTTAAATTCCTGCATGTTTTCATCAGTTTGGATCAAATCTGGACGACTGCTTTGATAATCATCAAAACTCTCATTGCTGCTCATCAAATGGAAAGTTATGGAGAGTGCTTTGTTGCCGTAAATCTTCTTCGAGAGCCAAAGGATACTGGGTAATTTGCTGATCATCAAAGAAACAGAAAGCTTCTCTTGCTTCTTATTCCTGTTTTGATGTTTACATGCCATGATAAAGAGAATGAATCTTTACATTTTTGAACTTTACATGCAGAAAAACTATTGAATGCTGCTTATTAATGTAACCCTACTTGCATTATCTATACCAGAGGATAGACTGAGAAATCAAGACTGTATCTCAGATTGCATTGATTCCACCCCTTAAATTTAGCCCTGTGAAAGCATTCCAAATAGCAAAGATAGCATTGCTTAATTTTGAATCTGACCCTCTAAAATCTGAATAATGGTGTCAGTCAACTGAAGAGGTTTCAATAACAAAATCAATATAAAAATGTATGAAGAGAAATACTAGGGAACTGAAATTGGGGACAGGATAGCAGAGAGATTTTGTCATGGGGTTCTCGCCAAGCGAGCTGCGATTCAAATCTTGACCAGTGCTTGTGGGATTTTTAAATTATAAAGTCTCATTCTTGTGGTTTAGATTCCATGTAAAAATGAAGGTCTTGTGGCTGTGGTGATTCTATAAACCAGTTTGTGCAGAACTACAAACTTGCTTTTGAAATTATGACTGAAAAGACTTCTTCCAGATAAAACTTCCAAAAATCTGAAATTTTAATTAAAAGTAGTAAGTAGTAATGTAGTTTTTAACACAGATTATACCAATTAAGGACCTTACTGTAGTAACCCAATGTATTACTGATCCTTTTCTAGAAGTCATCCTCAGCCTACACCCAGAACAGAGAAAAACATATTAAGTTTTTGTGAGATATTATTACAGATTTCATTTATCAAGTATTAAAAACTATGGTACCGGTAAATTGAAATATTACGTTGAAAACATTCCATAGCAGACAAAGCAATTTCCTAAACTGTGCTGAAAGTTGAAGGACTAATGGTCCAAGAAAGGTTTCACATCGCGTCTTGGATAGTTCTATCAAGCTAAAAAAACAATTAAAAAATCACTTCTGGCCTGAGTGCAGTTCCAGAAAAAGAGCCTAAAATCACTTGTTTCTTTACTAGTATTCTTTCTTAATCAAATCCTAGACAGATTAACTTATTTACACAATTCTTTCTGTAATGTGTGCCTTGGTTCAATACCTGCAGGTGTTTTCTGATTTTTGAAAAATGTTCACACTGAATGTAGTTATAAGGGCTTAAGTGAAACTCTGCATTAGCACTCATAGTGGTAGGAAAAAGGCAAACTGCTAATCTACCAGATAACGATTAAGAAAAGGATTGTAATTTTTAGGAATAAATAAAGAATATATTCTCATACTTTATAATTTACCTAAAATTCGTAGCTCATATTCCTAGGATATTTTAAACATCCAGTTGCTTGCCTGAAGGACTAGAACTGTAGATTTAAAAAAAAAAATGTCTTGACATGTTGTCTGCAGTGTGAAGGTTTGATGTCAATACAAGGTACTGACAAAAGGAAAATTGGGCAGCACAAATAAGCTAAGGGATAGAATGATACAAGTTATAAGCCACGGAGTGGTCAAGAAAGGATGATTGTTAATTTATACAGGTTTCTTGGTAATTAACACACTTCGGTATTTCTAAGGAACTCAATATGGAGATACCACACATTGTCTGCAAAAACCATTAAATATTTTAAACCAATCATTTAATTATCCTGCTTCTAAGAACTTAGGAGTTCCCAAGATTTGACACACTGCATTTTTAATGATTAGAAATTCCATTAGCTTTGCAAAGCTCTTGAACTGCTTTAATTCCACTAAACCAATCTCATTCCATGACCACATGCATTTCTGGGAGAATAAATCTTTTGATATTTTTTATTTATTCACAATCGCCAATGTACTGTAGGTGAAATATTCTTCAATCTATACAAAACAGAGCATTGAAAGAAAAGGCATACCTTCTTAAAGGTTTTATGAACTTAGTTAGGATTGGGAAGAAAATGGCTACATTGCTGTGTTGCCTGAAACCTTCCTTGTCTGATGTTAAACCACTACTGAAACAAAACAATAGTCTGCGTAAGTCATAGCACTACCAGTAGATGTTGATAGTGGTTTTACAGGGCTGCAGTATTTTGTTCTGAAACTTTTCTCTGTGGTCAAAATGTAGTTAGGTTCATGTTTAATGCTAGTAAGGCTCTCAATGTTATACAGTCAGACTTGCAAAGATTCCTTAAGATTCCTTAATTGCTTTTGATATTTCTTGCAAGTTGACTACATGCAAACATTATGCTTTGCTTTTACACGTGTGTGTGTGTGTGTGTGTGTGTGTGTGTGTGTGTGTGTGTGTGTGTGTGTGTGTGTGTTTCAAAGTGCTCTGCTTCCACCTTATCTGAGTGGTACAATGTATCCTGCATTACAGTAAAATTCTTCATAAGGTTGCATGTTGACAATTTCTGTAAAAGAACAACTTGCATGCACCTATCCACCTATCTGCATTATTTTTCAGCAATTTGAAATTTATTAATGGAGAAAACCCAAAGAATATGTTGCTAGTACTGAATGCCAATTATTTTCCAGGTCATTTTCATATTATATTCTGTTTTTTACCCAGTATAACATATTTTAAGAAATTCACAAAGATTTGTCTCATATGGTTACATACACCACATTCTCAATTTCTTTCTTGTTGATTGCAGGTTTCAGATACTGTTGTCGAGCCATACAATGCAACTCTGTCAGTCCATCAGCTAGTAGAAAATACAGATGAAACTTTCTGTATTGACAATGAAGCTCTCTACGATATTTGTTTCCGAACACTTAAGCTCCAGAACCCGAATTACAATGACCTTAACCACCTCGTATCCCTCACAATGTCTGGCGTTACAACATGTCTAAGATTCCCTGGCCAGCTAAATGCTGATCTAAGAAAGCTTGCTGTAAACATGGTGCCTTTCCCTCGTCTTCACTTCTTCATGCCCGGATTTGCTCCACTCACGTCTCGTGGTAGCCAACAGTACAGAGCTCTCACCGTTCCAGAACTTACTCAGCAAATGTTTGATGCAAAGAACATGATGGCAGCCTGCGATCCTCGACATGGACGTTACCTCACAGTGGCTGCAGTTTTCAGGTATGCAATGTAATAAGCAAATTAATTTAAATTTTCAATGTAATTCCTGTAGTAAAGTAAATGAGAATCTGCTTGATCTGATTTCAGCCAAGTGCTGTCAAATAATTAATTCCCATCTCAGGCTTATCTATAGGAATGTGCTGGTGAGGCCCTTCACACACCTTTTAAGGCATTGATACTGTACAATTGAGTTACTGGAAATAAATTTATAGGGAAGATTTAGATTGCTGAAGGAATCTGTCCTGCCTGTGTTTTGAGCAATATGAGCCATATTTACTCAAATCTAATAATAAAATTTTCAGCTAAATTTATTCTCCAAAATAGAGATGCACATTATGATCAGTGATTTAGTAAATAAGTTTGCAAATTCTAAAATTTATGGTCAGGTTACCTCATTGCTAGTCTTTCCAGGCTTCCTATTTTTGTACTTTATAATTTTATTTTACTATCAAAATAAATTTTTGTATGATAATCAAACGGGAGAAAAAAAAGTGAAAGGTTTATACAAAGTTACCTTTACATATAGGGTAATACCATATTTATGCAGGAAACCATGAAAACTGGTATATGCAAGAGCAACATATGCTCGCTATGCCAACAAAAAATGGTCATGATGATACTAGCTTTATGTCCCACTAACTACTTCTATGGTTTTAGGAAACTATTAGGTGCTGTTCAGTACTGTGCATTCTTATTCTTTTTAAAGCTACATATTTTGGCCAGTAAAGAGTCCATCTGGTATCATTCCTTTAGTTCAAGGGACTCTCTTCATGCCTTCAGACTCTTCAAGAGTAAAGAATAAAATTTAACAAAGATGGTACAGATGGTATCATTGTAGATTGTCACAAGTACCACTAGGGTGACCAAAAAGCAAACCAAACCTCATGGCGCAACAGCCCCGAAGGGCCATGGCCTACCAAGTGACCGTTGCTCAGCCTGAATGCCTGCAGATTACGAGGAGTCATGTGGTCAGCACGACAGATCCTCTCGGCCGTTATTCTTGGCTTTCTAGACTGGGGCCGCCATATTACCGTCAGATAGCTCCTCAATTGTAATCACATAGGCTGTGTGGACCTCCAACCAGCTCTCAAATGCAGGTGAAAGTCCCTAACCTGGTCGGGAATTGAACACAGGGCCTCCGGGTAAGAAGGCACGCTACCCCTACACTGCGGGGCTGGCTACTAGGGTGACCAGACATCCTAAATTTTCTGAATTTGCCCTTCATTTTTGGCCCTATGTCCGGGAGTGAAGAAAAAAGTGCCAAATTGTCCTAAATTTGGAAGTGCTTTTTATAGAAAAATTCTTATATCTAGATGAAAAAAAAAACTGCCAATTTGTTACAGGATGTGCAATTATATTTTTTCCTGCAAAAGTAAGACAAATTTTTAGCAGCATTTTGAAGAGTGCAGAGTATTTTCCAGTGCCAGGCAGTGATGCTAATGAAAGTATTTTCTTTAATATATGCCCAATGGACTGTTACTAGTAATCATTTAAACACTGAAACAGAGAAAAGCTTATTTTTGATGTACAATTTGAAACTTTTAATATGCATAGAAATTGTCAGTTATTTATTGAACAGGAATAATTTACTGGCAAAAATCACATTAGCAGAAAAGTATCAGTATGGCAATGTCACGTAATGGTAAGAAAATCAATACAGTATTTTTATTAGTATAATATACTTGTTTTCCAATTGATTCTAGGACAAATCAGCAACTCATTTATTGACTTCCATTATGACTACAGCTAGTATTTGAGGTGAAACTTTGTGAAATGTCCAATGTTTTGTGAAGTGTATCCTAGCGGTCATATGGTCATACAGATTTTGGTATAAAATGGAAGGGTATGTATCGATACTTGAAGGCAGAAACAGGTTCCAAGGAAGACATTCCAGTAATCTCTAATGAATAAGGGGAGTGTATGTTAGGATTTGGACAGTAGTAGTATTCAGTCAGCAATATATAAAGGATTTTTTTATTACAAGGGTAGTGTCCAGATAGGCGACTAACACTAATAAAGTATTCAAATTGACCTACAATAACAGATATTTACAACAAGATAAAACAGTTGAAAACTGGAAAAGCAGCTGGAAGCGACAAGATTTCTGGGGATGTATTAAATGCAATGGGTTGGGATATAATACCATATCTGAAGTACTTAAAAATTTGATTACTGTTTCCATGAAGGAGCTATACCAAATGAATGGAGAGTTGCTATACTGGTCCCTGTATATAAAGGAAAGGGTGATTAAAAATAAAGTAGATTATTACAGGCCAGTCACTGTCCTGTAATGCATACAAGTTTGGAAAAGTGGTCTGTTTGTATTATAAGTTTGCAAAATTACACTGGTTTGATAGAAGGCAGTTTAGGTTTAGGAAAAAGTTATTCCACTGAAGCCCAACTGTTAGAAAGATACGGTATAGAAGATATTTTAGATGCAGGAGGTCAAATGGACTATATCACAATTTAGATATGTAAGGAGTTTGATACGGTAGATCTTGGGACACAACTGACATGAGTGAGTGAATAGGGGGATATATTTCTAGAAAAAGAAGTCTGATAATTACAGTAGGTGAAGCATTCATTATCTGATCCTGCAATCATTTAAGAGGGGAATTCCTGAAGGCTGTATTATTGTACCTTCATTCTCTTATATGAGACGTTGGGTGGAAAGGGAGCTGAAGAAGTGTCTGGTGTAAAAAATTTAATTTCTACATTTTGAGCTCCTTTGCTACGTATGGGTCTCCTTAAGACTGTTACACAACAGTCTCCACCACTCTAATATGACAACTTTGTACAATATGTAAGAAAATTAATGAAAGCTGTAATTCATTTCTCAATACAATTTTTTTTAGTAGCAAGTTGGTAATTGATATCTTCTGAAGTATTGCACTTAGAAGTAAGAACTTTTTTTTTTCTTTTTAATGCTCGGTATCTTGTGGCAATATGAGTAATGAGATGGAAGCTGAGGAAAGGCTTTCTTTCAGATGATGTTATACTGTAATTAGTTCAAAAATTGTGAGCAACTGCAAAAAGACCTTGAAGTGAAAGTTCGATAGCAGGCAGTAGTATTATAAACGGGAGGAAAAGTCCTGTTTTGATGGGGTGAAAGTTACTCATGTGGATCACTGTAAGTACCTATAAAAAGTTAATAAAAAGAGCCCTTCATTGAGGTAATCGCAAACAGGATTGCAGGAATTGCAGTAAGGATGTAAAGGGCAGGGCATGTAAGTCTCTGTTAAGACCATGGCTGGAGTATGGTTCTTGCATATGGGACCCTCACCAGGATTACTTGACTTGTGAACTGGAAAAAATCCAGAGAAAAGCAGTTCAGTTTGTTCTCGGTGATATCAGACAAGAGTTATGGAACCATTTCCAAGTTCGGACTGGGAAGACTTGGGAGAAAAGAGATGAGCTGCTCGATTAAGTGTGGTACGTTCCAAGCTGTCAGTGGAGAGATGGCATGGAATGACGTTAGTAGATGAATAAGTTTCAGTGGTGTGTTTAAAAGTAGAAAAGGGGAAGATAAAGTTGGAATTCAGTAGGACAAATTGGAGCAAATATTTGTTTTTAGGAACAGAAGTTAAGGATTGGAATAATTTACCAAGGGAGATATTCAATAAATTTAAAAATTCTTTGAAAATTTTAAAGAAAAAGGTAGGTAAACAACAAAGGAAATCTGCCCTCTTGGGTGACTCTCCTAAATGCAGAACAATGGTGACTTCCTGACCCTAAGAACTGCATAACAGGAGTTAAAGTAATGTAGATTTTCTGAGGATTTCTTTGTTACAATTGTTGCCAGTAATTTTTAAAGGAATAATGAAACTTCGATTGGTGAAAATTCTGCTTGGATTTAAAAAAAATCACTTGAAAAATAGATTGTAAATTTTACTTTTGCAGGACAAACATTTCTTGGTACTGTAATGTATATGGTATGTATATATGTGTGTGTCTCATTTCTTGATACGGTTTCTTTTGAAAGATGGGTATTAAATTAAAAAGGTCAATCCCTGACTTGAATAATCCATTATGTTTTTATGTATAACAAGAAAGAATATATATTTTAATGATATGTAGACATTGAGGAGCTAATGTTATTGAAATGGGATTGTTTCTGAATTATGCGTCATATAAATAAAACACTAAGTGTGTGCAATTATTCAATTACATTTCAATTAAGCATTCTTTGAGTTTTAGTAACAAATGTACTCCACAACTTGTTACAGAGGCCGCATGTCCATGAAGGAGGTCGATGAGCAGATGTTAAGTGTTCAGAATAAGAACAGTAGTTACTTCGTAGAATGGATTCCAAACAATGTCAAGACTGCTGTATGTGATATTCCACCAATGGGACTAAAAATGTCATCCACATTCATTGGAAATACAACAGCAATTCAGGAGCTGTTCAAGCGAATCTCTGAACAGTTCGCAGCAATGTTTAGGCGAAAGGCTTTCTTACATTGGTATACTGGGGAAGGAATGGACGAGATGGAATTCACAGAAGCAGAATCCAACATGAATGATCTGATATCAGAATATCAACAATATCAGGTAAGGAAAATAATCAATTTGATGCTAATCATAACCTCATATTAATAACAAAATGTTAGTGGTTCATACTTCAGTTAAGAGTATGCTATGAAAACAAAACGTTCCTCCTATAATTACATTAGCCTTCTTGAATTGTACTGTTGGAAATATCACAAACTTAAACATACAATTTATGAACTAGTTTTAAAACACATGAATATTGCATAACGGATCACAATATTTACAAGGTTATTTCCCTAGTTCTCATGATTTGAAAGCAAATTATGGGCTGATCATAAAATTACAACAAAAAAGTACCCTATTTCAAATAAACTAGTGATAAATCAGTCACTATACAGGTGCCAAAACCAGAGATCAGTTCCAAACTCCTCTGCTATGAGAGCATGTGGCGGGCACTGTTCATAACAATTCATCAGCTAGATGGCGACATTATGCCTTGAACCACTTCGTGTTATTTCACAGGCGTAGGATATGCACAGACTTCTTTTTCAGGAAAGAATTCCAGTGCTCTAGTGTTTCTTCAACCAAGAAAGTGACTGCATATTTTGGGTTGCTTAGCTATCAGCTTGCATTCGAGAGATAGTGGGGTTCGAATCCACTGTCAGCAGCCCTGAAGATGGCTTTCCATGGTTTGCTGTTTTTACAGCAGGCAAATGCTGGGGCTGTTCCTGAAGGCCACAGTTCCTTCCTTCTCACTCTTAGCCCTTTCCTATCCCATGCTGTTAGATTTGGAGAACGAGGGGGGTAATAGACCAGCACTGATCACTGTCGGAAAAATCTTCAAGAGATTGTAAGAAGGGAATCTTCTGTATGAGCAGGGGCTGAATCTTGTTGAAACCACCCATGCAATATTTCCTCTTCCGTTAACTGACAGAAGAACAGCGTCAAAATGTCTTGGTACCTCTCTGCATTTACTGTCATCTCAAAAAAATAGGCAGAATTATTCGTCTTGCACTAACAGCACACCAAATGCTAATCTTCCTATCGTAATGAGACTTCATAAACACCTAGGATTTTCAGACATGAATTGCGAGAGTTATGACTCAATCGTACGACCATTAAGATGAAACCAGGCCTCATCTGAAAAGAACACAAGCTGTGGGTCTAATAAACATTCAATGATATAAGATGACTTATTGACCTAATTCCTATTACTCCTGGGTGGAGTGTAGGGCACGTACAAGAGCTCTCCATCTGACTCGATTTGTTGCCACAGTTTTGATATTCTTCCAGGACTTCCCAACTGACGCTGCCTCCGCTTCCACTGTTCGATGCCATGTTGTCCTTCATCTCCCTCTTCTTCTAGCCCCTTGTGGATTCCATTCAAGAGCCTGTTTTGGAATGCTGTCAGGACCTTTATGCAGTGCGTGATATATCCATTTCCATTTACGTTCTTTTATATGGATTTCAACCTTTCATTGTTGGGTATGCTCCCACAATTCCTGATTTGATATAATATCTGGGCATCACACTCCTAGGATGGTCCTTAAACATCTATTCATGAAAGTCTGGAACTTGCGTGTTCTCTCTCCAGTCATCTTCCATGTCTCACACCCGCAGAAGAGCACTGATTTCACATTTGTCTCAAAGATTCTCAATTTAGTCTGTTCTCAATTCTCTGGACTTCCACACCAGCCAGAGCTAGGCAAAGGCCCCTTTGGCCTTGTTTACCCTATTTTGGAAATCATTTTCCCCTCCACTTCTAGAAATACTACTTCCTAGGTAAGAGAAGTTGTCAACTCGCTTTATCTCTTTCTATAATACCAGTGGGTTAACCGAGCTCAATAGCTGCATCTCTTAATTGCCGCCAGTATCCAGTATTCGGGAGATAGTAGGTTCGAACCCCACTGTCGGCAGCCCTGAAAATGATTTTCCGTGGTTTCCCATTTTCACACCAGGCAAATGCTGGGGCTGTACCTTAATTAAGCCCACGGCCGCTTCCTTCCCACTTCTAGCCCATTCCTGTCCCATCGTCGCCATAAGACGTACAGCAACTGTCAGCCTATATCAATCTTAAAAATTAATGGGCATGGAATCTTTCTAATTTTATAAACTGTAGAGTAAAATGTTGGACAATGATTTCATAAAATATTATAGGCCCCTACTATAACGTCTGAGATATACGTAAACTTCAATACGGAACCAAAATGAGAATAGTTACTTGTAACTTAGTAGCCAACCAGGCAAAATTCAAATTAAATAGGTTTATCAATCTAAAAATTAAAATATGCAAGTTGTCTAAAGACATAACATTTTTGAAGCAATGTTTAAAACTAAAATTGATCCCAAAATTTTTGAAACCTACACAAAGAAAAAACTTAACCTTTCCAAGTATGAACAAAGTCCAAAACAAAGTAAATGAAATTAGGTCACTATACAAGAAGAAATCCCAATTGAACTTACAACTATATAAAATTCATTTAACAGTAGCTCAGGCATTACCCCCATTAGAATGGAACTCTTTCCAACTTCACGTAGACTATAAAATGATGGTTTTACTGGACAAGAATCAGACTACATTAGATAAGAAATTATCACATTTAAAAGAATCTCAAACACAGTCCATTGCACAGAATGCAGATAAACAAAGAACAAGTCCTTCAAATGTCAACACGCCTACAATTATTAATTTAACCAACGTGCAGTTTTCTGGAATAGAAACGGAACTCCTGAATAAGGGTCGAAAGTATAACTGGCCTAGTGAAAAAAAAGGACCTGGATATTACCACACTGGCTGAGGTAGAGGCTAACATTTCTAAACTCCCCTTTGAAGTTCAAAATTATATTTGATATAAAAAAGAAATTTCCCTCTTCTTCCCTTCAACCACTTTTCTCATGACCTGATCTAATGTCAACAAGATCAGCAAAGGTGAGAGAAGGCACCCTTGCTCACTCCTGACTATTTGAAAGGGCTCTGAAAGTCTCCATCACATTCCACGTGGCAGGTGTAACCTCTGTACAGCATTTTTACCGTATTGAGTATTTTCATTGGAACACCATACCCCTGCATCACTCTCCAGATTGCTTGGCGCTGTACACTATCAAAAGCTCTTACAAAGTCAATGAATGCCAAGTACAGTGAAGACTGATATTCCATGGACTGTTCTTCTATAATTCTTAAGCTATTTGGTTTGTACAGGATTGGTGTTTTCTAAAACCTGCCTGGTCTTCCTGGATCTTAGCCTCCAACGGTTCTCTCAATCGGTTCAGTATGATTCTTGAAAAAACTATACTTAGTATAGATAAGAGTGTAATTCCTCACCAGTCAACAAGTCAGATTCCCCTTCTTTGGTAGTTTTATCAAAATGCCCTTCTTCCAAACCTCTGGGAGTGTCTGTCTTCCATATGTCTTCGAACAATGGCAAAAGCATATTAGCTGTCAACTAGTCTACATTCAACACCTCCATCACAATATTATCCACGCCAGGTTCTTTGCCTGCCTTGCAGCTTTTCAGTGATTTTTATGCTCTTGCTCTTCGTCGGCAGGTTGATATTCACTCTCAATTCCAGAACCTCTCGATGGTCTTCCTCTCCTAGATCCTCCTGTACCATGACTTTGCTTAGCACTTCTATGAAATGCCTTTTCCATCTTCTCATTTGTTCTTCACTATTCGTAAGCTTCGTGCCTTCCTTGGATTTTATTGGCCTGTGCTGATTGAATTTCTTCTGAGACAGCTGTTATGTAATGTTGTAGAACTGTTTTGAGTCTCCTTTAAGTGCTGCCTCCTGCGCCAACTCTGCTAGGCTATTTACCTAGTTCCTTCTATCATTTCTTGCTGCTTTCTTTATCGGTTCAGTTCATTGAACTGTTCTATCAAGCTTCTTTTCTTTGTTTCGTCTTTGCAATGATTTAGCTTTTTTTTGATATGTCTATCTTCTTCCATATATTGTCTCATATCCATAACTTTCTCCTGTTTTGCTTGAATCCCAATCTCCTCGCTTGTTTTTAGGAAGGGTGATTTTATCCTTTCCCATTTTCCATTCACACTCAATTGATTTGGGACTCCTGCCGCATTATCTAGATCAAGTGAACTGTACCTATTCTTCAGCTTGATTACAAACTCCTTTATAACGTCAGCATCTTTAAATTTTTCGACGTTGAATTTTCTCTTTCCACTTCGTATATTTCTTCGGTTTACTGCAGCAATCTTCAGTTTAACTTCAGCTATTACCAGGTGATGGTCGCTTCCACAATCTTTTGTTCAGAGTGTCTAAGAGGGATCGTCTCAACGTCTGGCTGATTGCATAGTGATAAATTTGATTTTGTATTCTCCCATCTGGTGAAACCCATGTTACTTTCTGACATGTCCTGTGAAGAAAAACTGATTCACTGATCACCAAATGGTTATTTAGGCAGAATTCAACAAAGTGCTCTCCATTGTAATTCTGGACTCCCACTCAGTGTTTCCCTAGAACCCTTTCGACACAGTCATTTTTATTCCCAATCTTGCCATTCAAATCGCCCATTAGCATTTTGATCTTCTTCATAATCTTTGTCAGGACACTTTCAAGCTGTCCGTAAAAATGGGCGTTCTCTTCCAGCTCTGCTGGTGCATAGCACTGTACCAGATGAATTTTTCTAAGTCTTGTCTTGAACCGTGCTGTAATGATGCGGTCTGAAACAGGGTTCCAGTCAAGGAGGCATTTTCGTGCTTCTCGTGTCGGCAACAGTCCCACTCCGCTTTGGTGGTCATCTTCCTTTCCTGAATATAACAATATTTTGCCATCTCTCAACTGATGCTCCCCAAATCCATTCCATCATGTTTCACTCAGTCCAAACACCATCATCTTATAGCAATCCATTTCCTTTGAAATCCGTTCCAACTTTCCTGCTTCGCACATTCTTCGCACATTCCAGAGACCAATTCGAGTCTGTTTTCATTCCAAAAGTTGTCATTGAGATAGCTGTCCAGTTTACTTTCATGTTTCTGTAATACTGGATTCTCGGGTGTGGAAGTTATTAGCTCACAGCACCCAAAGCCTAGTGGAGGGGCTGCCTCCTATAACATCTAGGCATGCTGATTTTCTGTCAGGGTTTCTTCCCTTAGCCTTTGGAGAACCAACTCCCTATACTAAAAGGCAGTAGCTTCACCAGAGCACCGTCAGCTGCTATTTTCAGGGTTCCTGTAAGGCCTTCATAGCTACCGTAGTGGTCTCGAGGCGTGCGAGGTCCCCACTGTACTTCATCCTTACAGGCATTCCCCTACTTCTAACATTGCCCATCTCCCACGACGTGGACGAGGGGTTGGACTAACGGGAGACAATGATGCAAGATACCACACAATATCTTACTCTTGTGGCTGGATCAGCAAGTTTTTACCAATGGGCCTGTGTAAACCTGTATGGTTTGATGGATAAGTTTCGTAGCTCTGTGCCGGAGAAACCAAAACCCCTACTTGTTGTGCTAATGTTGTGAGTGATATATTCGGTGACCATTCAAGATTCGCACCAATGTCTTCTAGCTTTTCCTCTGTTAAAACTGTTAGTGTGCTTTCATGATTTTTGTTGAACATTGAGCCAGTAGTTTCAAATTTGCAATTACGTGAAACTGTGCTTGTGAAGGTGGCACTTAATCAGACAATTGCTGAACAAATGCATCGCATACCTGTTGAGTCAACTCATTCTTTAATAACTTGCATACAGTCGTCACTGCAACACCGTATTTCCGTCTCACCATTTTAAAAGTTGAGATTCAGACTGGCGACTCATGCTTACCAGGTCACACATGCAGGCTGCTCGTAGGCCAAGAATTATGCACGTGCCTCCCATACTGCAGCTGCCAGAGCGCAGAGAACAAAACAGTGTGTTCGGTCTAGCTTTGAGAGACCCTGTATTCTAACTACTACTATATTATTCTCAAGATTAAAACAAAACATTTGGTGAACTAGACTCAAATATTGTTTCTTCTATACTAATATTATAAAGAGAAAAAATTTGTATATTTGTTTGTAACGGATAAACTCAAACTACTGAACCGATTTTAAAAATTACTTCACCTATATAAAGCTACATTGCCAATGAGGAACATGGGCTGTATTTTATTTTCAAAACAATTAGAGGTGGGGGGCAGGGGGAGAGAGATAAAAAATAATAGGCTAATATAGGCAAAATATCAAATTTGTTGTACCAGGACGAGACAAAGCTCAATTTAATCCCCTTGACACAAAGAACAAAACTTAGTAAGCCCTATGGGCCCGTAAACCATGTTTTAAGGCCCTAAAACCAGCCATTAAGGAGATATTGGCACCACACTACCCCTGCCCTAGGAATCGGATAAAGAAATAAACTGCCAAACCATGGAAACATCAGCTCCAGGATTCTACAGCAGCGAAATTATCTACCATATATCACAAAAATATAACATGTTACAGACATGAAAACTGGTATTTGGAATCCTCTTGAAAAATAAAAGAACACAAATGTTCGTTTTCAGAAAATCCACTTAAGGGGGGTGAAAAGAAGTGATGAAGGAGTTGAATTATTTATATGCAGATACATATATCTCAGAAAATGAAGATGTTAGACGTAAAATTGGTACTTGGAATCTCCTTTAAAAATGAACACGCTGTTTTTGAAAGTCCACTTAAGGGGGTGAAAAGAATAAAAAAAGTGGCTAAATTTTTAAAATGAGTATCTTCTTCTTCTACCTCTTTACCCACACCTGTAGGGTTGTGGGTGCGAACTGTGTCGCATATGTGGATTTGATCCTGTTTTATGACCGGATGCCCTTCCTGACGGCAACCGTATGTGTAGGGATGTAATTACTATGGCGTGTTCATGTTGCGGTTGGTAATGTGGTGTGCTGAGTGAATGAGGAGGAGAATTGGGACACACAAACAACCTGTCTCCGAGCCAGAAGAATTAATCACATGCGATTAAAAACCCCGACCTAGCCCGGAATCGAAGCCAGAACCCTGTGAACCGAAGACGTCAACGCTGACCACTCAGCGAAGGAGGGGGGGGGGGGCAATTTTTTATAATGAGTATATCTACATTATATCTCATAAATGTAACATGTTAAGACGTGAAAATTGGTATTTGTAGTCTCCTTTAAAAATAAAGAAACGCGTACTTTTTGTTTTAGGAAAATAAACTTCAGCTGGAGATCGAAAATAAGTGAAGGAGTTTAATTCTCTTTATGAGGATACTTATATCTCAAAAACTAAGATGCTACAGACGTGAAATTTGGTGTTCGGAATCTCCTTTAGAAATAGAACTTTTTTTCGACATAAAAGAATAGTTTCTCACACATACAGTTCCATATCCTGTGTTCCAGATTTAGGTCTGATCATCTTAGCCCCAAAAGGAAATGCCACAAACATGGAGGTTCTGGGGTAAATGAAATGCAATGTTTTGGTGAGTTTTTATAATGTAGGGATTTACAGTTAATGTCTTAGTGCAGTACCAAGGATCAAGTATTTATTATCAAATTACAAAATCCTCGCGAGCGAAGCCATGGGTAACAGCTAGTGTTTAATAAAAGTTTTGTTTGGGAGGGCATTTTATGCAAAGTAAACTCATGTCCTCATCCTGAGGTGGTGCAGTTCTTTTCAGGCACACTCCCAATTTGTCATCTCCACTATCTGTGCATGCAGGTACCATTTTAACCACATACCAGCTGTCCTGCCATTCTTCAGTTTCTGGTAGTACCAGGAATCAAACTCAGGCCACAAAGTATGGCAGCTAATAATGCTAAGTTAAGGTACGGAGGCAAACATTTTATGTACAGAGCAATTACACATGTGACTGAAATTTACAATACACTTCAGCAATAAAATGTGTATATAAAAGTTGTGGTCAGTCTACATTGAAAATTCACCCCTTGTGGGCGAGTGATGCAGACGAAGAATACATCCGCAGTATCCCCTGCTGTTGTAAGAGGCTACTAAAAGGGGCGACATAGACACGGACATGGATTGCGGTTTGGTATGCGTTGGACCCCCTGTGGATGGGAGGGGCTGAATACATTCCAAGGTAATTTCTGCCTGTCGGAGAAGGCGACTAAAAGGGTCATGTCACCATGGTCCCCCCTCTTTATTTATTGTAGTTTTTGAGGGTTAGTTGTAGACCGATTCCAATTTCTTGATGTACTTACTGCTCGGAGATGGGCCTCTTACGTGTGCGATTACGCCCGAAAGCCCGTTTGTGACCACCCAGGGATTGTTGGGTGGAAGTGTCTTCTACCCTTACAGTAGTATCCGCCTGACAACACAGGTCCCTGCACAGGTGAATGCCAGGAAATTTTTTTTCTATATTTCGTGCTCTGTACATGCCATAGAGCACATGCTATTGTGGGTGACTGGAGGAAGTCTAAAGTGCTCATTGCCTCAGTCATCCCGTATTAGGCGTCGTCCAGCATCGAACAACAAGCAATACCGGCTATGACCAAGTGGTTTGTCTGCAGAGACCCATGATCAGAGTAGGTAGCATTCGGGGAGGATAGTTTCGGGCATGGCTTTGAAAATTCTTCGGCTTGCCCAAGGTGGTCCCCCACTGAAGTCTTGAACTTGTGAACCCTTGAGGGGTTCAACCCTCTGGGAACAAGCACAGTGTGAAGGAATGGGATCCAGCTTCCATAGGTTTCTGGTTACTACCACAACTGATCGGAGTGACTTCAAGCTGGTAAAGTCTATTTTGTCCAGCAGGCACATAGGTGTCAATGGCGAACTGGAAGACTGAAGAAAATGCGCAACAGTAGTTTGTTGCTAAAGAAGTGCACTGCCATGCAAGGTGATCAGTTGCTCAAGTGCGATCACTTTGGCGATATTGCCGTAAAAGTGGAAGAGCACAGACCTTGAATCTGGTTCATGGAGTTAACTTCTACTGTGATCTCATCTTTAACACTGACGATGAGTCGATGGAAAACATGAAGCACCATGGCGTTGCACACGTCCGGCGCATTACGCGCAAAGTCAATGGCGAGGACGTTACCACGGGTGCGTTCATTGTCTTCCTTCAGATTGTCTGTGTTACCAGAAAAAGTCGAGGTAACAACCTATTGGTGCGATGTGAGGCCATGCATCCTGCCTCCCGTGTGCTGCTATCAATGTCAGAGGTTCGGGCACATGGTATCTCATTGTTCAAATCAATCTGCATGTGGTAAATGTCTCAAAAGAGCTCACGACACGGAAGAGTGCTCGACTCCTTACAGGTGCACTAACTGCCCTGGTCTTCACTCGTCCCGAGATTGGAATTGTCCGGTATATCTCGGTGAGATGATGATGCAGGAGAGAAAGACCCTGGCTGGTCTTTCCTACCAGGAAACAAGTCATAAATTCAATGCTATGAATGCACCCGCCAAGATGTTACACTATACGAAGATTGCACAGTGTCTTCCAGGTTCATTGTTTAATGTTTAAACTTGTTTTGTTTGCTACATCCAAGATGGATGTTGCTCCTGCGAGCACAGCCACAAAGAGTAAAAGCTCAAGGGGGGGGGGGGGGGGGTGAAGGTGAACACCCCACCTTTGACCACAAAGAAGTCTGTGCCGGCTGAGACTCCTAATTTTTAATAATATAAGAAATTTATTTTAACTCGACCTATTCAATACAGTGCAAGATGTTAACATGCAAGATGTTGCACTGTATTGAATAGGTTGAGTTAAAATAAATTTCTTATATTATTATAAATTAAGATTCTCTCAATACGGAGAAAATGATTTTCATTACTTGTAATGAGACTCCTAAGCCAGCGCAGCAGGAGGGAAGCCAAAGTAGTCATCCCTCCCCCCCCGCACCGCTGTCAGAGGTCGGCAAGAGCCGTGCCTAAGCCAGCGGAGGTGGCATCGTCGACCAGGGCTGGGAAACCATCTCCCAGCCTGTCTAAACATGAAAAGGTGGAGAAGAGGAATGTCCTTACTGGGCGCTCCCGCACTCCTCCTGCGAATGGGAACCATGCCCTCCAACTGGAGGGTATGAGTCTGCGCCAGCAGGTACGCTCTCTAACAAACCTGTGCGCTATCCTGGTAGGGGGGACATCCCGCCCCTGGAAAGCATCGAAGTTCTGGGCGTCAGTTCTAACATCTATCTATGACGGGATGTACGTTGAGCTTTCATCTACATCTGCGCATGTAGATATTGATATTAAGTGTTTAGTTTTAAGAGAATCTTTTCGCTCATAATCTAACACGCTCGCTTTTAATCCACACTATGGCACTGTTACAGTGGAACTGTAATGGTTATGACAGGCATCTTGCTGAGCCAAGCCAGCTCATTAGCTATTTTGTGGCAAGTATAGTCTGTATTCAGGACACAAACCTCAAACCAGGTCATCATACAGTCTTGAGAAATTGTGGACTATACGCGATAGAACGATATTTTGCTCACTGGGCGTCCAGTGGCAGGAGGCAGAACATTACCACCTTAAGGGTACCCATGCCTCCTGCTTCAGAGCAAGGAAATCACTATGGTAATTCCCAGAGCCAGACATCCACAAAATGACTGGCTAGATGGTTAGCAATCGAGAGTGGTTCAGTAACGATACTGCCTGCAATGGAAATTTCCAGTACAGAAAATGATCCTTGGATACCCGAAATGTCAAAGTTTAATCCACACTTGAGATGGAGTATGTGACGTGAGATTTATTTAGGGAATGTCGCTCTTCCCGTAGTTGAAGCTTACCGATTACTTGGGCTCTTTTTCAATTAGCAAATTACTGTGGGAGCCACATGTGCGACAGTTAAAAGTGCAGTGCACCAAGATGTTAAATATCTTCAAGTTTCTTAGCAGCTCCTACAATTTTATAGAGCACATATTATATCCAGGTTAGACTACAGCAGTGCAGCATATGGATCAGCAAGGCAAAGCGTCCTTGCAAAACTGAATAGCATCCACCACAGTTTGGTTAGGTTGGCAATGGGAGCTTCTTGTACAAGTCCCATTGCTAGCAGAGTCTGGTGTGCCGCCTTTACACCCGTGGTGCCAGCAAATGCTTCTGTGCTATGCTGCAGATTTGTTACAGATGCCACTTCACCCAAGCTATCCTTGCGTATTCCACAATGAAAACCATTGGCTGTATGCTGCTTATCCTCGAGCAACACAGCCAGCTGGAATATGCTTGGATAGCATTCGCAGATTGCTTGATGTACATTCGGTTCCCTGTCTTGTCAGACAACAAAGTAGAGTACCTCCATGGATAATGACGACCTGAAATAATCCTGGCTCTGCAAACTGACCTGAAGGAAAACACGGACCCTTAGTTTTATTGGAGGCTCTTCCTGTCTGTTGTTGGCCGGTATCCAGGTTCAGTTGTAGTTTATGCAGATGGTTCGAGGACAGAAATGAAGGTGGGCTGTGCGTTCGTTGTTGACAATGATAGGTTCCTTTTTGCTCTCCCAGAAACCTGTAGTGTGTACACAGCAGAGCTCAGAACTATCTGTGAAGCTCTACGGCACACACTGTCCAATGAGCGCCAAGACTTTCTTCTCTGTACGGACTCGTTGAGCTCGCTACAGTCTATTGATACCTGTTTTCCTCGGCACCCTCTGGTGCAGCGGATCCAGGACCTGCTGGCTGGGTGTTTGGATGCCGGCACCAGAATCATGTTTATGTGGCTCCCAAGCCACATGGGTGTAAAGGGAAATGAGTTAGCAGATACGGCTGCCAGGGAGGCAGTTATACTGCCCTCGTTGCCTTACAAGGTTCTAGCAAGCGATATTCACTCTCAGCTGAGACATTTGGTTATGTGATAAGTGATAAAAGGTACTACGAAGGTATGGAGGACTTCCCTTCGGGCTTTTCAGAGGGAAGCAGTGGTATTTTCTTCAGATAGGCCACAGTATAGTAAGGCAGTCCTATTTACTGGAAAGGGAACCCCCTCCGGTGTGTACTTGGGATCATCTTACCGTGGTACACATCCTTACGGAGTGCATAGACATGGTCGATCTGTGGCGTAGGCTAAAGCTCCACAGAGTACCATCTCCCTTATCCTGCGAGATGACGAGCAGTCAGCAAACCTAGTCGTCCATTTTATGAGGGATAGTGGTCTTCTTTATTGTGTGTGTAATAATGTCCTTTGTCTTAGCATAATTGTGTTAACTGCGCTTTTATTCCATTGACCCTATTTTAGTTCGTGTTATAATTCATGTAAGAAGGCAATGCCTTATTCCATTGTCACCTGTATTTTCTATAATTTTATTAGAAAATAAGTCATTGCAAATTAGATCCATTGATAGTTTTAATCTCATCACTTTTCATCACCATTTATTTTAAATTCTAGTCAGTGGACACATTAAAATTTTAATTATCAAATGATGTCGTCCATCGTACCATTAGGGGCCGATGACATTAGATGTTAGACCCCTTTAGACAAAGGCACCATCATCATCTAAACAGAAAATTCTAATAACATGATAGATTAAAGGAACACTGGACAATTACAATGATACATCAAACATGGCTTAAAAATAAAAATTTCACTAAATATTTGATTCCAAATTTTCTGTGACTGACATAAATGTCAATTCTCTCTTTGTGTGAATACATTTCCTTGTATACTTCTCAGAAAGTTTATTTTGAATACGGTTTTCCAAAACATTGTTTGGAGAGGAAGGTTTAAAGGTGCTCCTTCATAAAAAGAACACCTTTAAAAATAAATTTATAAGGATGTGGTGTGTGCTTGACCTTGTTATGTGACTGGCTGACATCTCAAATTATATTTCATACAGAGTTAGTTTGTTAATTGCATTTCTATAATTGCATTATTTTACTCTGATACAAATTTACAGGTATCAGTTTATTGCAAAAACTTGATCAAAACAGTCTGTAATCTAATGAAGTTTTCTCACTTTTAATAACAAAAATATCATGAATGAATAACATAATATTTTTAATATATATATATATAATGTATCTGACCAAAATTCCTACTTACCCTCATACTTTTCAGTCGTATGTAATAAACTCTTTCACAATCGCGGACACTTTGTTAATTACCAAAATACATGATTTGGAAGGGAAATGCTTACCTACTGCGAATGGAAAGATGTCCAGAGGTAGATCCTACTAGCATTCCTGTGAGCAAAACTTCAATTACGAGCTCTTCCCTGTTTAGAATGGAACTGGAGGCAAACGTTAAGGTGCAAGAAGCATAGCAGATGATGATGATGATGATGATGATGATTTGTTCCTTAAATTACTAGAATTCCTTCAAAACATTCTACACTCCACACATTCCAAATTCAGTCCACATCTTCTAAATTGTTACAAAAGTTCTTTAGTGTATCAGAAATAAACCACATGGTGTTGCTTTTAAAGAATCTAAAATTTAAGCAATAGCTTAGCTAGGATATTTAAAAGTTAAGTAGTCTCTTGTTTGTGTTAAAAATTAAATAATTGAAAAGGAGGTTCAACCTATTCAATACTTAAAAGAAAGAAATGCAGTAATCACATTCCTATTTAAATGGGACCGGAGGTCATCATCAGCCGTAAAAACATGTACAATGTTTATGAATATTGGAGGTCAGTTTCACACTCTGATAGGCACAAAGACACGACACCACATTCTGTCATGCACAAAGTCACAACACTATCAACTAATATACGAAGATCAAAAATAACTTGAAGTCGCAGACGAATAGATTTGTAGTAGAAAGCCGCCAGCTCATGGGGATCAGCGCGGCACATTCAAGGTCATGCGCTGCGGTCGAACGCCAAAGTAGAGTGGAGAATGTTTGTGTGGCAAGAAATCTTATGGTGACTTATGATCCCCCCTGTATTTTGCATTAAGAAAGGTTGTATGTAGAATGATGGACCAATTTCTGGAATTTTCTTTTGTAAACACTTGGAGGGTAACTGGAAAAAGATTACATGTAGTTGTTTGCTTGTTCTTAAAAGTAAATTATAGAATTTTAAAATTTCTGGTAAATATACAATAGATTGATTTGGTCTGAACAAATTATAAATTTGTAAAATTGAATATGGTACTTAAAAGGATTGCTTGCTTACAGGAAGCAACTGCAGATGATGACTACCTGGATGATGGAGAAGGAGACATGGATGAAGCAGATGAGGATGATATAAAGCATGATGAAGCTAATTTACCACTTCAGTAACTTTTGTCATCAAACATAACATGCATTTAGAAACAAGCATGGAATAAAATAACAAATGTAAATGAAATATATTCTGTATTATAGTTTTGATTTAGCACAATCATAAAAATTTCATGCTACTTTTTAAATGCATGCTCTGTTGTATATTCAGATGATGTTCATTCAGTTGGCATATTTATCAGAAGTTGAATTGCTGAAGGATTTCTGCCTTTGACTTTCCAAGTACCAGTACCTAATGATGTCTAAACCTAAATCAAGCAGCATGCCAGGAATCTTTGATATATTCCTGTCAAATGTGTCAAACTTACCCATTTTAACCTGCCTCTGTATAACGTGAAAATATTCTTAAAATTACTTTTTCCCTCTTCATTGAAGAGATGCTTTATATGTTGCAGTAGGTATATTTTCAATCAGAAGCACTCTGAAATGGGGAACTTTATTGATAAAACATTCTGTATTAAGGAATTAACTGTAAATGCACAATGAATGTATGAGAAAATCCTTCAGCTATGTAACTTAAAATATGTGATAAAAAACTGTTTCAAACTGTAAGGCTATACATGAACAATATTCACATTAAAATATTGTTTTGAGTTTTGGGGCAATTTAATAATTAAATGGTCTCACTTTGTGTATGTAGCATGAAATCCTGGTGATTTACGATCCACCTTCTATCTTCAATTAGGAAAGGCCACATTGTACCATCAAGTGTGCTAAGGAGAAACTCAAAAGATTTGTTTAATTTCAAATTTTAGGGAATATTTGTTTTGGCCTTCATTTGCAAATGCTGGTATAATGTATTATAAGAGTTATAAATTACATGTTGAGCTAAGCATTTTTCAGTCATATTATATGTAAATGTTTCTATTCAAAACCTTAGACTGGAATTTTGTGCTGAAAACACTTGTAGTACTTCCTTCCCATCTAGGAAAGATCATATTGAATCATTCAGGGACCCCATAGTTGTTTCTTCAAATGAAATTCACTGTATTCTGCACTGAATGTCTTCATTATGCTTCCTTACATTTAGTAGCAAACTGTCTAAAAAATTTTCAAGAAGTTTAATTTTTGTGAGTTACTTCATATTGCTCCCAATTATTTACAGGAACAATGTTTATAAAGATTATAAGCCAATAACTCCATACCGTACTTCCTTTCCTATTCATTTCAGAATGCTTTTGATTGAAATTAGCAAGTCTATTATGAACATAAAACAGGCACATTACTTAAATTAAGAAATAAGGTTTAGTTTTTGAGTTTCAAGACTGCCCTAATGAACATTCCATATTTTATATTCATGTAGGTAACAAAACGTTTATAATACACTAAGTATGTGTTTGTTCTCAGAGTTGATTTTGAAGACTTATTTCTTGGTTAACCTCGAGTGGACTTGTGAAATATATACTACACTCACTACCTGTAAGCAGTTTGTCAGGATTAAAAAACTACTAGACAACCACAGATGTATAAATTTTCAGTTTTCTTTCTAAGGAAGTAAAAGGAATCAAATGGCTGTTGTATGGAAGCTAATGAGGACATTCTTAGTATTGCAAAACATATGAATACTGTGTTGTATAACTTTAAAGTGAGGGAATTATTTTACAGTACTCACTTCAATAGATTGATTTGTACTCTTACATGTTTAAAGACAGTTATGTAGGCTATTGCAATGATAATCAAATTTAAAATATATGAATGATATATATCAAGCCCGTTGGCATACTGTATTACAGTATAAACACTGTTATCAAAAAATCAGTTCACTGACCAAATTCAATGATGATGGTTTCTTCAAAACAAAATGCATATCCTAGAACGAACATAATTATTGGTGAATAGTCAACACAGTATTTGGTGAAGATCAGGGACTTGAATTTAGTCCTAAAGATTCTCAATTGAGTGGTTAATATGATGTAACATACTTCTAAGATAGTAAAATGGTATTTCAGTGAAGAACCATGAAGAAAAGTCAGGTTAATCTGTGTAATTTCTTTTACATAAGCTTTATATCCTTTACATCCTTAATTTACACATTGTCTTTTACAGAAAAATATTTAATAAAGAAAGTTCAAAAACAGTTGTCTATTATTGTTGCAGTACCCCTTTAAAGAATGCTTCTTCTTCCAGTCTATATTAGCTATTCAGCTCAGTTGCAGAGAAATACTTATTCTCAGCTCATTATAGATTCCCTTCAAGTGATACTGTAGAAGAGGAAGCATCATCTGAAATTACCTTGGCTTCAGTCCTAGAACCAATTCTTCTGATCCAATAAATATTCTATACAGGTGGTGGGGAACAACATGAATCGGGTATGAGTGTTGATAAATAAAATAATTAAAAAATAATAATGAATGAATAATTCTGTATTTTGTCCTGTTTCATTTTATCAGCTGCTGAAGTTAGTCAGTCGGATCACTTTGTGAGGTAGTGTTGCTAAATCTGCACATGGCTTAAGACCAGCTTCAGGACACCAAGGAAAAAATTTGCCAAAGGTGGGATTTCAATACAGACCTCAAAGCTGACAGGATCACTCCTCAAGTATGCTACGGTGACACAGACTCCACCCTGCTCAACATAACTGAGCAGAGGTACGGAAGATTTACACTGAATGATTTCCTCAGTGCCATTCTGTGCAGCAACACATTTCGATCCATACGGATCGAGGCATGGAATTAAATTTTTTAAATTATGTATTAACGCTTGTATTCCCCGTTCACGTTCCTTTCGATCACCCTGTATAGACACCTGTAGTGTAATGGTTAGCACTATTAGCTGACAGTCCTTGTGGCCCAGGTTTAATTTCTGGTACTGCCAGAGACTTAAGAATGGCAGGAGGGCCGATATGTGTTGTTAAAATGGTACATGCAGCTCTCCTTCATCGGGGGTGTACCAAAAGAGCTGAACCACCTTGGAATGAAGTCAAGAGTTTGTCTTTTTGTACATCTAAAGCAAATTTAAACTCCATGGCAGCATAGGTAGAAATGCTGCAGTTCTTTACGTGAATGAATATTGCCTATTTAAATATTAAAAAGTAGCAAACGAGTAACAAATTATAGCAAGATTTTCTGAAGCTGACTGTCATGGTTTTCATATTTCTAACTTCCTAAATATGACTTGATTTGTCACGGGTTTCCTTCTAATTTGAACCTGTTGGGATGGGAATTTCTCTTGCTCGAGTCTCTAGACAAATAGCAAGAATCTCAAGCATTCGAGAAAGTGAATAGTGCTGCACTCTGAGTTTGTTTGCAAATTACAATGAAATGATGGCGTGAGAACTTCATGCTCGAGGGGTGACATTCGAGTTATATTAAACGACTGCATTTTTGAATGATCTACCAAGGAATGCAAGTATGAAGAATGAGATTTCCAAGGAACGTGCTGAATATTTGCTTTGACCTTATATTTAAGTCATATGAACACAAACTGCTTGTTTACAGAAAGGTATGATATAAAACAAAACTTAAGATAGTCCTCAGAAACGAAAGCACAAAAAAAATCTGAATAAATTATTAAGACATTCCTAACCCTCGTAGAGGATTAGGCGGGCCATCAGTTAAACAAAGTAGTTCTTCAGCTGTGGAATAGTGGAACATTTTTTTAAAGAACTTATTATTTATTAAGAAGTATATCTTGTGCGTGCTTCCATAGCTCAGGCAGCAGCGCGCCGGCCTCTCACCGCTGGGTTCCGTGGTTCAAATCCTGGTCACTCCATTTGAGATTTTTGCTGGACAAAGTGGAGGCGGGGACAGGTTTTTCACCAGGTACTCCAGTTTTCTGTCATATATCATTCCAGTAACACACTCCAATATCATTTCATTTCATCTGTCATTCATTAATCATTGCCCCAGAGGAGTGAGAGGCTTCGGCAGCGGGCACAATTCCTATCCTTGCCACTAGATTGGGGGCTGGTCGAATGACTGGAAACAGGCTGTGGATTTCCATTTTCAGTCCTAAACGGGGTCTCAAGATTTCTCAAGACTACCGCAAGCCATTTCTCATGAGAAATTTAGGTCTCTAGAGCGTTGTCCTTGCATTGTGCGGTGAGCAGCATGTTGTAGGCCTACAGGTAGACAGAGCTGAATGTTGTTTGTGCTGAGTATGCGAATAGCCACCCATGTAAATGCATGTCAAAAAACGACTAGGGCGTTCTTCTTTAATTTCTGCCGAGGTCTATTTTGACACAGTATAACATAGCATTTTCCAAGGCCTCAATTCACTCACACTCATTTTTTAGGCTGTTTGTATGATGGGTTCGCCACTTCCAAAAGGAATTTTATTTCCTTGTGTCAGGTTCAAATTAGGCCGACCCCAATATGGAGTCACTCCTTTTGTAGCCACTCCTCTGGAGTACAGGTGCTATGGGTTTGCCCCTTGCGCCATCTCCACCATACCGACGTCCATCTTCTCCTCCGTAAATGCCGTTGAGGTCTTCTCTAGTGAGGGTCAGTCTGAGACGAGGTTTCGAGATTTCTCAGGATTTCTCAAGACTAGCGCAGGCATTATTTCTCGCGAGAAATTTCGAGAAATCTTGAGAGCATTGTCCCCACAATGTGCGGCGAGCAGCGTGTCATAGGCCTGCAGATAGTCGGAGCTGAACGTTGTTTGTTCCGAATATGCGAATAGCCAACCACGGGCCTTCTCATTTTCATAAATACGTGTCAACAAGCGACTAGGGCGTTCATTAATACAGAGATCTATTTTGACGCAGTATAACATAATTATAAAGGATACGCATTCGGGCATTGTATGCACTGGTAGGTACACGAATGAGTGGTTTAAGTACAGAATCTGACGGCTACTGTAGGTACACGTAACTGGATACTAGAGGCGTGCATTATTCGAACTCGAGATGAAGCAAGTTGCGCCTTGCATCATATGCAACCACCATTACGCATGAGTGGAATGTGGAATCTAAATTGCTATAGAATATTCACGTCATAATCAAGTATGTACCGTACTTCGATATATGACTGTGCAATGTGAACTGTGTCGAGATGTACGCGACAACTTGCAGACGATGTCCGAAACGCAACGTAAGTCATGGATGTCTTATTTTTAAGAGATGTCACATAGCACAGCCCACTGTGTTGCTTATTCAAAAGAAGTAAAATGCATCGGCATAAATACTTCTGGGATGATCCGGCACTTACAAACGCATATCAATGAAGAGGAATCATCAAAGAACACCTCTGGCCCGGCCTGAATCACAAGAGACTGCCCTGCCGACAACGATTGTGAGGTATCCAGGTAGGATTACATCCTAATAACAATTATTGACAAATTATCCGGGTTATCCAGCTAAGAAGTCCGCCTGACATAACTCGTGAACAGTTTAAGATACCGGCATTCTGTATTCACTTTCGTTAATGGTAAGGAGCTCATAATTCAACATGCAGTGCTTTCATAGGATTTTGACAAAATTTATCATCACACACGTTTCCATGTGAGAACTGCTGATGATAGCTATCAAGTTTACACTCGTAGTTACTGGGACATCTCGCAGCACACGAGAATAGGTCTCGAGCGTTGCCCATCACCCGTGTTACATGTTCCACTCGTGTAATGGGGTTTGCGTATATAGCAAAGCACATCTTCCCCGTCTCAGGTTCAAATAATGCACGCCGCTAGTACCCAAGTAGGTGTACATCCTATCTACAGTTATTCACAAATTATGCATTGTTATTCACCTAAGATGTCCACCCCAAATAAGTCGTGAACAGTTTAAGATACTGACATTCTGTTTCCACTTTAGTTAATGGTATGAAGGGGTTCATAGTTGAACATGCAGTACTTTTCCAGGCTTTTGACAAAATGTATTGGCTCACACGTTTTCATACGAGAACGTTATTTCACACAATAACTGCCAATGATATACGATCAAGTTTACAGTCGTAGTTACTGGTACGTCGCACAGCTTGCGCTACAGGAGGATCGGTCTCGGGATTCTCGCGAGAGTCTCGAGATCTGCGACGTCAGTCTCAAGAGTCTCGAGCGAGAGCATTGCCCATCCCTAGTTTTCTCCCATAACCCAGGGCAAGGGCCCCTCCATATTTATGATTCCTGGAGAGAGGGTGTCCCAGTATTTTAAAGCCCCAAGGTATTGGGCTACCTATTGGTCCGCAGGTTGTATTGGGCATTTCAAACAGCCCTACATACTGTAGGGACCCCTATCTGCCACCTGGGGACGTGCTCCATAGGAGTCGGATCCCCCTGGTTACTTATTGGAGGTTAACCCCACCCACAAAGGCTGAGGGGAAACTTCAAAAAGAATTGAAGAAAGGGTATAGATTATATTGGAGTGTAGGAAAGATGGCAACAAGCGGTGTTGGTGTTACATTGAGAGACCTAGCACAATATGTGGACAAAATTGACCAGATCGGTGACAGAATAATTAGACTTGGACTTGAGAGTGGAATCAAAGATTTTATACAGGTTTATGCACCCCAATCGGGGAATGCAGATGAATGTTTAGAAGAGTTTCTAGAAGAACTGGAAAGTTGTATTGAAGACAAAGAGGTTATAATAATGGGAGACATGAATGCACATGTTGGAACAGTCAGGCAGGGTAAAGAAGAAATAATTGGCCCCTATAGTTATGGAAACCAAGTTGAAGGAGATTTGGTAATAGAATTTTGTTGAAGGAATGGATTCATTGTTGGCATTACATGGTTTAGAAAAAAGAACTCGCAAAAATAACTAGATATGGTTGGGGAGATAGAAATACAATGATATTCTGGTGGAGTAGGAGAAATGTAGACAACTGGAAGATGCACAGCAATGCCAAGAGCAGGTTTTGAAGGAGACCATAAAGTGGTGGTAGCCAAATTAAGACTTGGTAAAATAATGTTAATAGAAAAAAAGAAAAGAAAAATAAAGGAATGGAAGTTAAAAGAGAAAGAAATAGGGAAAAAGTATCAAGAGGATCTGAAGAAAGAAATTCCCAAAGATGACGTGAACAGTGTGGAAGAGGAATGGACATGTTTCAGAAATGGTTTTGTAAAGTGTGCAGCAACACCTGTGGAAGACTATCAGGGAGGAAAAAGGAAAAGGAGACTCCTTGGTGAAACAGCAGGGTAAAGGAAGCAGTTAAAAAGAAACAAATGGCTTGGAGGAAGTGGATACGCAGCAATAGTACAGGGAATTGGCAGAAATATAAAGAAGCCAGAAAGGTATGTAAGAAAATGGTACAAGAAGAGAAACGGAAGAGCTGGGAATGTTTCACAGAAACTTTACAGGAGGATATAAAGGGAAGTAAAAAGGTTTAGTATGGTTTGGTGAAGAATAGTTTATGAAATGGGCAAGATACAAAATTTGTAAAAACTGAAACAGGGCAGATATTGATGCAAAGAGATGACATACTAAAAAGATGGAAAGAATACTTCTCAGAATTGCTAAATATTAAATACAGTGAACTGATAGATGAGAAGTAGCAAGAAGAAACTGGGGAAAGAAGAAAAACATGAAACAGAAATATCAATGTTAGAAATAGAGGAAGCCATACAAAAGATGAAGAGCGGTAAAGCAGCAGGAGTGGATAAGGTAACTGTGGAAATGATAAAAGCAGCAGGACCAATAGTGCTACAGTGGCTGTATAGATTATTTAGAATAATCTGGAGGAAGAAAGATTCCAGAAGAGTGGTGAAAGGGGTTAATTATCCAGATATTTAAAAAAGGTGATAAAAAGGAATGTAATAACTACAGAAGGATCACTCTTATTGGCCATGTAGCTACGATATTTGAGAGAGTATTACAAGGAAGACTGAGGAGGAAGCTAGGATAAATGGAAGAACAACATTATGGTTTTAGGAAAGACAGATCAATGGTTTAAAGTTGAAACTGGTCTCCGACAGGGAAGTATACTATCCCCCATACTATTCATCATAGTCATGGATGAAATTCATTAGAACATTAAACACAGATTGGGAAGACAGTCAACAAAAGCCATGTTGTTTGCAGATGATACAGTGATATGGGGGGAGGATGAAATGGAAGTGCAAAAACAAGCAGATGTATGAAATCAAGAGATAGAAAAATTTAGGATGAAAGTAAGCACAGAGAAAAGCAAAACAATAGTGATGACAAGGGGAAGGAAGGAAGGAAGGAAGGAAGGAAGGAAGGAAGGAAGGAAGGAAGAGGAAAGATAAAACTGAATGGTAAAATTCTGGAAGTGGTTAAAAGTTTCAAGTACTTGGGAAGTGTGATCACAGAAGACGGAAATATAACCGAGGAAATTGGGAAAAGTGTACAACAAGCAAACAGCTTCTACCAGAGTGTAAGGGAGATTTTGTGGAACCAAGATTTCCTGAAGAAATGGAGGAAAGTAGTATATTCAACCTATTATGAACCCATACTAACATACGCAACTGGATCGTGGAGTACAACGTAATGAGAGGAGAGTAGAATACAGGCAGCGGAGATGAAATTCCTAAAGGTATCGAGGGCAAGACCAGAAAGGATAGAATTAGAAATGAAGAGATAAGGAAAAGGATAGGAATCTTGAAACTTCAAGACAGGATAGAAACAACAAAGCTAAAGTTGTATGGGCATGTGATGTGAATGGGAAGGAAAAAAAAAAAAAAAAAGAATAATAATAATGTTATTTGTTTTACGTTCCGCTAACTACTTTTTAAGGTCTTCAGAGACGCCGAGGTGCCGGAATTTAGTCCCGCAGGAGATCTTTTACGTGCCAGTAAATCTACCAACATGGGGCTGTCGTATTTGAGCACCTTCAAATACCACCGGACTGAGCCAGGATCGAACCTGCCAAGTTGGGGTTAGAAGGCCAGCGCCTTAACCGTCTGGGCCACTCAGCCAGGCAAAAAAAAAAGCTTTTTCAGGGAAGTTAACAGAAAAGAGACCAGGAGGAAGACCCTAAAAGAGGTGGACAGATTCAGTGTGGGAGTGCATAGAGAAGAGGGGAGGAATACCCAAAGATGTACTTAAAAAAAAAAAAGGAGAAGAGTGGTGGAGAGACAGGCAGCAATGGAGGTCCTTGATTCACAATTCCACCCTGGAAGCTGGAAATGGGAAATGAAGATGATGATAACATAATTATAAAGGATATGCATTGTGGCATTGTATGCAGTGGTAAGTACACAAATGAGTAGGCTAGGTACAGAAACAGACTGCTACTGTAGGTGTAAACTGTTATCACCCATTTTATCAGACCCCACATTCAATATCCCATTTGTCCAGTGCTTGTGTTTAGAAAGATTATAGTGACTAAGGAATAATTCCTTACACTGCTAGAATATTAGTCATAATTAGGTACTTTGGTATATGACGGTGCAATGTGTAATTGTGTCTAATTGTACGCGACAAATTTAAGACTACTTTACAAAGGTGAAAAATGAGAGTATCCTAATATCTTGTAATGGAAATGCCATCCAGGCAAGCAATATGTTGTAATAATAAATTTAAGACTATGCCTGAAACACAATGTAAGTCGTGGATGTGGGTTATTTTGAAGAGATGCCATATAGCACAACCCGCTGTGTTGTTTATTCAAAAGAAGTAAAATATGACAGCAGAAATACTTCTGGGATGAGCCAGCACTTCACATATCACTAAAGGGGAGTCGACACAGAGAACACCTCCAGCCTGGCCTGCATCACAAGAAGCTACCCTGTCGACATTAAGTGCAAGGTATTACACCCTTCCTGTGTCCAGGTAGGTCTAGGTAAAATAATTTTCCAACCAGCTTCTCAGGGGTTCTTGCAGCTGCGATGTAGTTTAATTTTTATCGTGGGACCCGAAGAGAACTTCCATGCGTTGACACGGTTACTCATTTTCAACCTAGCGCTTTGTTCATTACCTTACTTTTTACCTCCCCGATGGACATCTCCATCCGACTCATCCGTGATGGCATTCAATCATTGAAACTCTTGGCTACTATACCTTATTCTACTATGATACTTATAAATAATCATCAAGTGAGATTTTCTTAAATTAATATTATTTATTAACAAATAAATATGTATAGAAATGAGTAAACATTAAAACCAGAAGAGAAAAATAATAATGATATTTCCAAATGCTTATCCTACAAGTACATACTGCTGATCACCTGATCCTATTTTAATACAACAACGAAAAGCCTTACTGTCATCTTCAGTGTATGGTTATTCAGATTAAACTCTTTACTTTTCTTACATCTCATAAGTAATGTCTCAGCATAGCCTACCTTTTTAAACACATGTCTTACTTGAAAATAGAAATGTTTCTTATGATATTTACAGTGACTTCGAGTCATACATGATCCAACAGAAGTGCCTTATAAATGATCTAAACTTCAAGTATACAGTCTTCTTGAGCTGGGTTTCAACTAACATTCATTCTTAATTATCAATCTAATCTGAATTGGGATCTCATCATGGACTTTACTATTTATGCTTAAGAAAATGGGATAAGTTTCTTGTAATGTGCAGCTCAAATTATGCTGCTAAAAATCTGCTAAATTTAATTTGAATATTATATCTACATTTCATACTTTCAATATATGCATAACATTAACAAACTCAAATGTGTCACATCGAACTTGTTAACTGCCTATGTGCTGTTAAGATGCTTTAAAACTTTCAATAACCTAAGATATATTAGATTACAAAATCACATACTCTCTCTTGTATGCCACTAGCCTAAGTCATTACATAGCTCTCAACTCTGACTTGGTTCATCGCGAAGATTACAGCTTCGTACAAGGTGATTAACCATCATCATAACCTAGTATAACATCATAGACATGATACTGTATAGGCTTTTGGGCTTATGCCATGTCAAGAAAATAAGGTGAAATCCTTTGCGTTTCGCAGAGAAGTGTGCTTTGTCATCAGAAAAAAATCTCTACCGTCAACGAGAAAGGCTTCTTAAACAATGACTCTTTTAAATTTAGACGTTGTAATAGAAGTGGAAATGGTACATTCATTCACCACCAGATGGCTCCCCGGGCATGGCACAGCATTAGCGTTTTAAGCGGAAGCTGACCGAACCATCAGAATCAGTCTAAGAGGTTCACATAACATGTGTACGTAATATATGACATTGACACAAGCCTGGAATGAAACATCTGGCGATGAGGAACGTTCTAATTTGGAAAATACCGAGATGAAATAATAATAGTGAAGGGACAGGGAAGGGAACTACCTACGTAAATTCTTAATGGCTGGAAACCAGGTATTAGCCAGTGTTCCTGTTGAAATTGTTAGGATTTCTACGTATTTCCACAGCTTTGCAAGTGATAAATATCATTATGGATCCGTATTAAAGATACTATATGTAGGATGCTAATTAGTTTATAATATCACCTATTCAATACATTAACACATTGACGATGGCGTATTGTTTTCCGAGTTTATTCATTAGGAACGAAGTGAAAAATCAGAGATACGTGAACTCTAATGGATATATTACATACTATTACATATCTTAAGTACGGCCTATAGGCATTAGGGTGCACTGTGTACACTGTGTGCCGAGACCGCCGGGCGGGTCTCATCGTCCACAAGTAACGCACGGGGTTCGCGCGCACTCTGTGACCCGCCGGCGACCTCACTGAAATTGGTGGTCTTTATGCAGAATAATTAGCTGATATCATAAAGTTGCGCTAGAACTTCTACTGGGAACGGCTATTGTGAATGCGCTCATTTTACATTCTCCCAAACGCCGTCATATTTTGAAGGAAACAGAAGAAAAGGATGGCCGAAATAGAAAAGCACGTAAACGGTGCGTCAGTTGTTACGCAGAACAAGTAAATATCCTTGACAGAACTTATGCTCAGAAGCACTGCAAGAAAGTGTCCACGTACTGTGAGGACTGTCCCAAGAAGCCATCGTTGTGCCTGCTTTGTTTCCATAAGCAACACTGAAGTGGTATCTCACATTGTTACACTCATTCCCTTTTTTTACCATCAGTGTATTAGTTTAACAAAATATTAACTGTTTTAATAAACCATGTGTACGATATAATTTTCTTTATATTTTTATTATTATTAATAATAATAACGATGCTGTTAAATTTTCAACTCCAATACAACCGATAGTTATGATTTTCTGAACAGAGTTAACCTGAATGTCTCTATTCTTATATTTGTAGATATTTTCTCCATAGAAAATGAATTAAGTAATGGAACAAGCATATTGAATCATTTCTTAATTATCCTAGCTCCTATGTACTCCCTGCATGTCCCACTGTATAAGAAGTTAGTTTGCTTTATGTAGAGACGAACCAGAAAGGACGAAAGCATAATCTGTGAACGGCGCGCGATACGGCTCCAGTACATATATTGTGCCACGAGACCGCCGGCGGGTCTCACCGTCCAGAAGTAAAGAGTTGGCGTGACCCGCCGGCGGGTCTCATAGTCGCCAACGTGTTAAAATGTTAAACAATTAGGAATTTATCTTTATTTCCATATGAGACATGTTTCGCCTTTCATTGAAGGCATCATCAGTCACAGTACTACCTCAAGGCATAAATCAGGTACCTGATTTGTAATTAAATTGTAATTACTAAGAAATAATATTGTCATATTAGAGTAGGGATAGTCAATGAGACAAACAATGGTCAGTGATAATATGGATACCATCATATCAGCTGTTGGGTTAAATTACCGATTGTGAAGGATAACAGTTTACAATGGCGAAAAATGAAAGTATCCTCCTATTCAATACATCATATATTCCGTCATTAGACGGAGTAAACAAGTTCAGACATGTTTCGGCTCGTTTGAGCCATCTTCAGTGAAAAAATTAGGGGGGTTGGAATAATTTACATAATATGAGTTGAAAAAATGCTAAAAAACATAATGAAAGCGCAAATGAAAAAACAAACAAAAGAGAGCCTAGACGGAAACAAAATAGCACAAATATACAATATTTACATCAATATGCAGAGCAAAAAACAACTTATTGCGACAAAATTCAGTGAAACAGGTGTTAATTTGAAATAATAATTGATACTAAAAACTGTGTTAACCTAAGAAACAAGGGAATGAAAAAACAAATGATGCAGATGGAAATGAATAATAGTAGCACATGGTGAGGTTGTGGACCTCATAGTTTACAAATTATTAGTTTATAAAAACGACAAAACAGTTTGAAATCGCTGTCAAAATCCTAGTGGAAACCCATCACATAAAATTGGTCAGGAGGAGAGCGGGAGCAAACATTTTTGAGAGAAACCAAGCCTGAATTAACCTGCAGGCGAAAAGCCTGTGATAAGGAGAAAAAACACCTTAAATTTAAGGCTTCAGAAATAGCAGCATTCTTAATATCTTCTCAATCTAGCGGTCCCTTTCTTCATTATTGTTTCATAATGTTGGCTGGTGTTTTGCCTTATTATAGAGGGGTCGGAAGGGCCGCATATAAAAATATGAGAAGCTGTGTTAGGTAGAAGACAGATGCATATTATACTCATATTATGTAAATTATTCCAACCCCCCTAATTTTTTCACTGAAGATGGCTCAAACGAGCCGAAACATGTCTGAACTTGTTTACTCCGTCTAATGACGGAATATATGATGTATTGAATAGGAGAATACTTTCATTTTTCGCCATTGTAAAGTGAAAACCGTCAATACGGAATGATTCTAATATCTTGTAAAGGATAACAGTGTCAAAATGTTAAAGTATGTCTTACAAAGGTTAACTTAACATATTTACATGGGGGCAGTCTAAGGGAAAGATAAGTGACTGACACCAATAGGTAAGACCATGGGGTATTTAACAGTGTCCAACAGCAGTGGTTCGTACGAAATATTGATGTTACACTATCAGAAATGTTAGGAAAATGTTATTAAAATTTCAATGAGAAAAACAATGTTCATTAATAATATGGAGTTAAAAGGATTATATTAACATATTTACATGGGGGCAGTCTAAGGTTAAAGATACAAGTAGTCGGCACCAATGCGTAAAACCACAGGGCATTTTAACAGTGTCTAGCAGTGGTGGTCTGATATGAATCATTGACGCTACTCTATTAGAAAATTTAGGAAATTACAAAGCTTATGATAACATACTTACATAGGAGCAGTTTGGGGAGAAAGGATACAAAATGTATGACACCAATGTGCATAACATTAATTTCTGCCATTGGTTGATGATCACGGCATTGAAAAGGCAACTACACAGTAATATGCAGCAGTGGTTTGATCTCGGTTCATAATTATTTGGAATGCTAGGAAAAATATTCCAACGTTTTTTAAGATTGCCAAATGAGGCTGCATTAGGAGAGTAGTCATACTGAAAGCTGTCTGGCTGAAGTCCCGGGTTCGTGAATATAGCTCCATAAGCAACGGTGAATTTGGCTGGCGTGGAGGGAAATTTGATAGGGTTTCGTAATGTTTAGGCATAATTTTGGTGTAGTTGAAAAGAAAGGTCGTCAAGTACATGGTGCATTGTGAATGGCAACAATGGCGGCCGTTATTTGTTGATAATGGTTGTTTCAGGGAACATGTTGTGGGGTTAGAATCTCTCTCTTAAATTGAGTTTTGTTAACTTCTTGATAACTTTTGAATGCTATGCGAAATATACCAGCGTGAGAATTTTAATGTATTGAATAGGTGATATTATAAACTAATTAGCATCCTACATTTCCACAGCTTCCCGTACAATCCTGGAACTGTAGTGTATAGTGTGGGTAAGAGCTCGAGCATCTTGGAACATGACATCATGACCCAACGATAGAGCGTGCTTAGCTATTGCTGATTTGTCTGGTAGGTCGAGACGAATATTACGTTCATGTTCCTTGATACGGGTACCAACGGACCAGCATGTTTGGCCGATGTATACCTTACCGCAAGTACAGGGAATTTCGTATACCACAGGATGTAAAGTGCGGACAATTTGTCTTTGGTTTTACTCGGACTAGCCGGCCCCATGATGTAGCGGTAGTGTACCTGCCTCTTACCTGAAGGCCCCTGGTTCAATTCCCGGCCAGGTCAGGGATTTTACCTGGACCTGAGAGCTGGTTCGAGGTCCATTCAGCCTTTGGGATTAGAATTGAGGAGCTATCTGACGGCAAGATAGCAGCCCCGGTCTAGAAAGCCAAGAATAACAGCCGAGAGGATTCATCGTGCTGACCACACAACACCTTGTAATCTGCAGGCCTTCGGGCTGAGCAGCGGTCGCTTGGTAGGACAAGGCCCTTCAAGGCTGTATGCCATGGGGTTTGTTTGTTTGTTTTTTACTCAGACTGAGCAGTTTTAGTGGCGGTGCCAAACACAGTTTTTTATATTGTGTTTGCGGAGGACCTTGGCAATTCGATCTGTGGTGTTGGTGTTGCGAATGTAAGGCAAGTAGGCACTTCACTTCTTCTGTGAACTTTGCTTGGTTGTTTCTCTGGGATGCAGGGCTCTATGAATCTGCAAATCGCTGTAACCATTACCCTTGAACGCGGCTTTGAGCATGCCCATCTTTAACTGGATATTTGATGGCTCGCAAATTGGTCTCGCCCTCTTGGCGAGTGTTGTGAGAATGCCTGGTTTTTGTGCTGGATGGTGGTGAGAATCTGCATGAATATAGCGATTTATATGGGTAGGCTTACGGTTGACGGTATGTCCTAAAGAGCCATCCGGTTTCTTTCTTACTAGAACATTCAAGAAAGGAAGGCATCCGTCCCACTCCATCTCCATAGTGAATTTTATTGAAGGATTTTGCTGATTTAGGTGGTTTAGAAATAGATGAAGTTTCGCAGGACCTTCTCTCCAGACCACAAATGCATCATCAACATACCTCCACCATATCATAGGTTTGACGGGCTCCAAAGTAATAGCCTCCTCCTCAAAATGCTCCATAAAGAAATTAGCCACTACGGGCGAAAGTGGACCTCCCATATCCATTCCGTCCGTCTGTTCATAAAAATTCCCACCCCACAAGAAATAGCTGGAAGTCATGCAGTGGTAAAATAGCTTAGTAATGTCCTCAGGGAACAGGTGTTTAATGAGATAAATGACAGAGTCAACCGGCACTTCAGTGAACAAGGACTCCACATCGAAACTCACCAAAAGTTCATTAGGTTGAAGGGTTATGGTTGACAGCTTGTTGACGAAATACCGAGAGTCCCTGATGTATGATTCAGTATGTCTTGAGTGTGGCTGCAGCAATTTGCTTAGGTATTTAGCCAGAGCATACGTAGGAGAACCTATCACACTACCAAGAGGTCTGAGGGGAACATCTTTTTTATGGATCTTAGGCAGTCCATATAATCTAGGTGGCACTGCATGCCCCAGGGACAGATGTTTAGCCCCCTCTTTTGGAATTGAAGATTGCCTTAAAAGCTTCACGGTGGCGTTGGACATACAAGTGGTGGGGTCACGTGAGCTCAGCCTGTAAACAGGCTCTGAAAATATAGCCAAGATCTTATTCTTATACTAGTCATTGTCAACCACTGTCGCTTTACCCTTATCAGCTGAGAGAATGGTCAGTTCAGAATCATCTCTAAGTTCCTTCAGAGCTCTCCTTTAGCCTCTGCTTAAATTGGACGTGGGTACAACAGCGGACCTTATGAGTCTCGCACATTTCTGTCTTAACTCCTCAGCCTCATCCATAGGTAGTTTGTGGATGGCTGCTTCAACGGAAGTACCGAGTTCACACGACCCCAGCAAAAGAAGACACGCAGCATGTGGTCTAAAGATTGGCCTCTACAGACACAGCAATATTCACACGTATATTTATTAAATGAGTTACGCTTCGTACCAAAAGATTGGCACAATTATTTACGAATGAAGGGACTTATCTACACCTATAACTGGTTACTCTGTTTATAAAGAAAAAGGATACTGTGATGAAACAAGCTACAACTCCTCATGAGAGATTGTCTGCTACTTTAAGATATTTAGCCACGGGTCAGTCATTTTTACAACTACGTCTGTTTAACTCACTTTTGTAAGTACTCCTAAGATTATTAGTCTTTTTTACAACTATGACTCTGTCGGCTTTGCAGTCAATGCATTTATATTTTTCAATCAACTTACTGTAGGCGGAGTCTTTTCTGTTCAGATTGTAATCACGTCTAGATTTCGTCTGCTAGAGACAAGATTCATTTCTATAGCATTTAATGAAAGCGTCTAAATGCTGAGACATGTAATAACTTGTAGTGCGCACTATCTTAATGAGTGACTCACTTGAACTGAGCAATCAGCAGTCGCCACGGTCCACACATTGTGATAGACTGTGCAAACACAATCAATACAGATTCATTGGTTAGAAAAAGAACTTACCCCGATGAACTGTGCAAGCCAAAATAATTGCAATGATTTATCCTCCACACATGAGATAAATCTCTGCAGTTCGGTTGGTGCAGTTAAATCGCATAGTTATACCATAACCTGTGTAGCCATTAAGCGGCGGCAATATATTCAGCATACATGAAAAGGTCTCCCTAAAAGTTGAGTCAAAAATATTTTGCCCATTATGTAAATATGACTGTGCATCACTAAGCGAGATGCTTCGGCATTACTCGTCGCAACATGATATAGACATAGTTAATGGAACTGTGGAATTTTCTAGCGAGTGATTTTTATAACGGGAAATCTAAGGTCAAGAAAGATCATCTATGCGAGTTTGTATGCAGCAGAGGATGTTGGGTAAAACCTACAGATAACTGCTCAAAATTATTTCACTGTCATTGTAATGGTGTTTATAAATCCAGAGGGCAAAACGAGCACCACCAGAAAATATAGGGAAGTAACGACATTGATGGATACTGTCCAGCCAGCATGGATGTCACATGTCATCCTTCTGGCAAAGTTGAGATTTCATTCTGCAAAATGCAGGTAGGTCATCAGGCTGAGCTGGGCCGGTTAAGACTTTCAACATAACGGACGAAATTGCAAGGAAAATATCACTGCAGATTCCCTTTAACTGCATTTTAGACTGTTAGGTCTTCAATTAAAAGCAACAAATTAGAGCGCCGTGATTTAATCTCAAAGAAAGATCTTCACAACGTAGCGAGAGTTTATAACTTAAAAGCAGAGGCAGTTAGACATGCGAATGACAGCATGAGTGTGGACTCTTGGGTGAAGAAAATGCAAGAAAAAGATTCTGTAGTCTGGCTCTACAAGCCTCAGGGAGTTAGTTTGGAAGCCCATCCACAGCTGCGCAAAGAAAACTATCTTAATTATAATGAATGAGGCACAGATTGAAATGTTACGCGATTATGGAAATAATTGTATTTGCACGAGCAGCACCCATGGGCTTAATTCTTGCAGATTGGAACTGACAACTCTTGTGTTAGACGAGTTATTTCAAGGCTTTCCTTGCTTGTTCATGTTTTCCAACAGAGATCTTCTGATTATGGAGATCTTTCTAGCAGTCATTCTGGATACTCTCCATGCTCCACTTCAACCAAATGTACTTATGTCTGATATGGCAGAAGTATTTCATAATGCCTGGTTGAAAGTTATGAATACCGAGATCGATAACTGCAGTCACTTAAATGCAGCCAATATCCAGTATTCAGGAGATAGTGGGTTCGAACCCCACTGTCTGCAGCCCTGAAGATGGTTTTCCATGGTTTCCCATTTTCACACCAGGCAAATGCTGGGGCTGTACCTTCATTAAGGCCACAGCCGCTTCCTTCCCATTCCTAGCCCTTTCCTGTCCCATCATCACCATAAGGCCTATCTCTGTCAGTGTGACGTAAAGCAACTTGCAAAAAGAAAAGGTTACGAAACCACTTCAACATTGACTGTCCTGCTTGTGGCATGTAGATAGAGCTTGGAAGATTAAAGGTTGTGATAAACAAGCTGAAATCTATAAAATCATTAGAAAGCTAATACAGGAGAGAGATGAAGAGGCCTTTCGAAACATGTTTGAGAAGGCTATACAGCTTCTGAAAGGAGACCCAGACACTTTAGAATTCAGTATATATTTTGAAAATATATATCATGCTTCTGCTTCAAGCTGGGCGTATTGTTATCATCAACACACTGGTCTCAATACGAAATGCACTGAGAGAATGCATTGAGTGATCAAATATATGGTATCTAAAGGGAAACTAAGTCCAAACGATTAGATATTGCCATCCATGCTCTAATGAGGTATCTAAGGGACAAACTCTGATAGACTTATTCATCTGAATAAAGGTAAAGTGACCTCAAAGCTTTCGGCCATAAGGCAACACCAGAAATAGTCATTTCAGCTCGACCTTGAACATGCAATATATGACAATGTGTGGATAGTGCAGTCAAAACTTTCTAACGAACTGTACGAAATAAGGCGAATGAGTGAAAGCCTGTGCAAATGCAAATTGCTTTGTACAGTGTGCGAGACATGCCTCCACACCTTCACCTGCAGCTGTCCAGATTCAGCAATCTAATTCATCATGTGTAAACACATTCATTTGATATGCAGAATAGTAAGTAGAGTCTTCCAGTGCAGCTGAATCTACAGACAATTTAATAATCCATGAGGCATCCACTACAGATCAACAGCAACTTGCAATAATCCAAGAAGTACAATTCCCTGGAGCAGCAAAGTCCTGTGAGAGTAAAGCGAAGAGGCAGGAAATGTTGCTGGATAAATTTATGCCATCCTAAATGAGGCTGAATCTGACAGACTTTGACATTGACAAATGTCTGCAAAATTTATTGCCAAATATTCAGGCCCACAGATCTGCATCTTTATTACCTCAAGTTTCACCAACAAGAAATCTAAATTTGAACCTCAGAAGATTTAAGCCTACCAAGAAACCTCATAAAAAGACTTCATTATCCATTGCAAAGCCTACAGACACAGAAGAGAAAGACATTGCAATGAAATTACTATTACCTTATCTGAACTGCAGTGATCAATCTTGGGTCTTCTAAACAGAATAGTAGGTGGTAAATAATATTTCCATTGTAATTATTGGCAGCAGTGTACTTCAAAAATAATTCTCAATTAGATACTAATAGACTGATAATTAACTTAGTGAAGTATGTGATTTGTGAATTTCCATATTCTAACTTTCATACACACAGTATAAGCTTAACGTATATCATTCTTCAGTGGGCTTCATCGAACTGACAACTGGAACGAGTCCATGGTGACTAAAGGTATGTCCTACTTTTATGACATTTATTTTTCAGGGACAAGAAAACTCTTTAAAAATATAGTTAAGTAGTTAAAACTCTAGGTTATAAAATTATATAAACATGTACAGCATCTGGAGGGACAGGTTTTATTTGTACTATTGCTTAAAAATGAAGGGGAGATAGTAGGTTCAAACCCCACTATCGGCAGCCCTGAAGATGGTTTTCCGTGGTTTCCCATTTTCACACCAGGCGAATGCTGGGGCTGTACCTTAAGGCCACGGCCGCTTCCTTCCCCACTCCTAGCCCTTTCCTATACCATCATCACCATAAGACCTATCTGTGTTGGTGCAACGTAAAGCAACTAGCAAAAAGAAGGGAATTTGTACTTAAACGTGGCGTGATAAGCAGCCTGCAAGTGCCACATCCACCGCGACAACTGATGTATGCAGTGTACAATAAAATGAAAATGTTAAGGGCCCACCTTTTCAATACAATGAATATTGATGCGAGTATATATCACAGTTGTCAGTTCGATTGATACTAGTTTTGATGCTCATTGCAAGTCATCAGCCACTGAATCAATTAAGCAAATCACAACTTATCAAACAATATAAAACTCATGATTGCACTTACAAGAAAAATGTTAAATGATGACTAGTTAAAATATAAAACACATGACAGGAAACAAAATGACAAATGTTAAAAGTTAAATTGAAACAAGTTTAAACATTGAAAGCAAATCAGAAAAGGTATCCCCGTTGTCGAGTCTTGATACACAAGAGAATAGCATAGATCATAAGGTAACCTGTGTTAACAGTGGGAAGAATAAACCTTGTTCTCGTAAGTTGTGGTAATTAACAGGCTTAATTCAGGTGGTTCCGAAGCCAACAATGTGGTCATGTGAAGATCATAATTTGAATCAACATGATTCCCAGTTCAGTATGGAAACGTGGAGACCTAACGAAAAGATTGCAAGCCAAATTAGGCATGTTGTACAACGTACATGGACAAAAGAAAGGTAAGGGAAAAGAGGCGAACTCGCCTTGAGCATTGTACATTTATTTCACGCCTAATTTGGGTTTCAATTTTTTCGTCAGGTCTCTACATTTCCATACTGAACTGGGGATCATAACAATGATTCAAATTATGATCTTCACATGACCACATTGTTGGCTTCAGAACCACCTGAATTAAGCCTGTTATATACCACAATTTAAGAGAACAAGGTTTATTCTTCCCACTGATAACACAGGTTACCTTATGATCTATGTACCTCAAGCTGGGCTATTCTCTTGTGTATGAAGACTCAACAATTGGGATACCTCAAATTTTATACTTTATGGTCAGACGCACCTCAGCATCTTAAGGTGTTATAATGTAACAGTGACATAGGTGCTGTCATGTGTTTTAAATGGTCACACGCAGCATACTCTCATCAATTTAACTTTACATTTAAAATTTGTCTTAGTAGGTGCAGTGAAGTGTTTTATAAGATACACCTTATGTTCTATACACTTCAAGCTGAACTACTTTCTTGTGTATCATACCTTAACAACTGGGTTACCTTCTGATTTGCTTTCAATGTTTTAACTTGTTCTAATTTAACTTTTAACACTTTTCTTGTAAGTGCTATCATGTGTTTTATGTTGTTTGATAAGTTGTGTTTTACTCAATTGATTCATTGGCTGATGACGTACAGTGAGCGTCAAAACTAGTACCAATCTTCTTTAAACAACATGCGATATATACTCACTTCAATAAATATTGATTGTATTGAAAAGGTGGACCCTTAACATTTTCATTTTACTGTAATTTAAGTTCAATACAGAACAGAATGAAGTTTCTAATTTTCAACGCAGGGTATAGTTCATGGAACCGAAACGTTCTAAGTGGCTCCACATGCTCCGCTCCTGAGACACAAAGTTGTCTAGAGACTTTCAGTGGGAGAAATTCCCATCCCAACCCAGCATGTTTAAATTAGAAGGAAACATGCGACAAATCAAGTCATATTTAGGAAGTTAATAATATGAATACCATGACAGTCAGCTTCAGAAAATCTGGCTTTAATATGTTACTTGTTTGCTACTTGTTAATATTTAAATAGGCGATATTTCATGTAGAGGCTACAGCATACAGCATGTCTACCTGTGCTGCCATGGAGTTAAAATTTGCTTTAGTTATATAAAAATATTTGACCTCATTCCGTGGTGGTTCAGGTACATCCAATGAAAGAGAGTTGCATGTACCATTTTAACCACTCCTAAATCACTGGCAGTACCGGGAATTAAACCTGGGTCACCAAGGACTGGCAGCGAATAGTGCTAACCATTACACTACACAAGGTATCTACACAGGGTGGTCAAAACAAGGTGAACCGTGTATACGAGTATTAATAAATAATTTGAAAAATATAATTCCATATCTGGATCCATATGGATCGTGACTGTCAGCTTGAAGGTCTGTGTTCAAATCCCACCCCTGGTGAATTTTTTCGATTGGTGTCCTCAAGCCGGTCTTAGGGCAGGTGCAGATTTAGCAATACTGCCTTGCGAAGTCATCTGATTGACTAACTTACGCAGCCAACAAAATTACAGCAAGAGATATGGAATTATTTCTTTCCAATTTATTTATCAGCAGGACCAACACTAACACTCTCATACACTGTTCACGTTGGTCCCCACCACTTGTAGATTATTTATTGGATCGGAAGAAAAATTGGTACTAGGATTTAAGCCAAGGTAATATCAGAGAATGCTTCCTTTTCTACAGTATCAATGTGAAGGTGATGTATAATGAGCAGAGAATAAGTATTTCTGTGCAACTGAGCTGAATAACCAATGTTGACTGGATGAAGAAGCATTCTCTAAAGGGGTACTGCAACAATAATTGACAACTGTTTTTGTACTTTATTAGGTATTTTTCTGTAAAAGACAATGTGTACATTAAAAATGTAAAGGATATATATAAAGCTTATGTAAAATAAATTATACCGATACCTGACTTTTCTTCATGGTCCTTCACTGAAATACTATTTTACTCTCATACAATCTCTTTCCAGGGAATTAGAAGTATATCACATCATATTAACCACTCAACTGAATCTTTAGGACTAAATTGAGTCCCTGATTTTCAACAAATACTGTATTGAGTATTCACCAATAATACATTATTGTTCTAGGACATGTGTTTTGTTTTGAAGATACCATAACTACAAACTGCTTACCGGTACAGTATGTATGTATATATATCAAGTCTACTCGAGGTTAACCAAGAAACAAGTCTTAGAAATCAACTCTGAGACCAAAAACCGACTTCGTGTGTTGTACATGTTTTGTTACCGGTACCTATATGAATCTAAAATATGGAATGTTCATTAGGGCAGTCTTGAAACTCAAAAACTAGAACATATTTCTTAGTTTATGTAAGAAATGTGTTTTATGTTCATAATTAGACTTTCTAATTTCAATCAGAAGCACTATGAAATGGATAGGAAGTGGATGTGGGGAATTATTAGCTAATATTCTTTATAAACATTGTTCCTGTAAATAATGGGGAATGAAATGAATTGACTCACGAAAATTAAACTAATTTCTTGAAAAATGTTTAGACAGTTTGCCACTAAATGTAAGGAAACATAATGAACAATGCAGCAAAATTTCGTTTGAAGAAACAATTATGGGATCCCTGAATGATTCAATATGATCCTTCCTAGATGGGATGGAAGTACTACAAGGGTATTTCAGCACAAAATTCTAGTGAAGGTTTTGAATAGAATCATTTACATATGACAAATGTGCTTAGCTCAACATATAACTTAATTTATGACTCCTAATACATTACACCAACATTTGCAAATGAAGGCCGAAACTAATATTCCCTAATATTTGAAATTACACTAATAATCCTTGAGTAAGTTTCTCCTTACTCAACTTTCGGTGGTACAATGTGGCCTTTCCTAATACAAGATACCGAGTGGGTCATAAGTCACCAGGATTTTTTGCTACTTACACGAAGCGAGACCATTTAATTATAATTAAACTGCCCCATAACTTAAAATAACATTTTAATGTGAATATTTTTTATGTATAGCCTTATAATTGGAAACAGTTTCTTTAAATCACATTTTAAGTTGCTTAGCTGAAGAATTTTCTCATATGTTCATTGCGCATTTAGAATCAATTCCTTAATACAGAATGTTTTATGAATAAGTTCCTCATTTCAGAGTTCTTCCGATTGACAATACACCTACCGTACTGAAAAAGGAAAAGCATCTCTTCAATAAATAGTGGATAACAAATTTTAAGAATATATTTGCGATATGCAGAGGCAGGTTATAATGGGGAAGTTCGACCCATGATTGACAGGAATATATCAAAGAATCCTGGCATACTGCCTGATTTAGGTTTAGGCATCATTAGGTACTTGAAAAGTCAAAGGCAGAAATCCTTCAGCAATTCATCTTCTAAATATGCCAACTGAATGAACCATCATCTGAATATAAAACACAACATGCATTTAAAAAAGCATGGAATTTTTATGATCATGTTAAATGAGAACTAATACAGAATATTCATGTACATTTGCTATTTTATTCCATGCTTGTTTCTAAATGTATGTTATGTTTGCTGACAAAGTTACTGAAGTGGTAAAGTAGCTTCGTCATGCCTTATATCACCTTCGTCAGCTTCATCCATGTCTCCTCCATCCTCCAGGTCATCAGCAGTTGCTTCCTGTAAGTAAGCAATCATAAGTATTGAATTTAACAAAGTCCTATTTTGTTCAGACAAAATGAATCTATGGATATTTACCAGAAATTGTAAAATTCTATACTTTTAAAAACTGAAACAACTACCCTCCAAGTATTTACAATAGAACATTCTAGAACTAGATGTGGCCTTTCTTAATACAAAGTACAGGATGGATCATAAGTCACCATAGGATTTCTTGCTGCACAGACAAAAGACCATTTAATTAACTTCTAAATATCCTAACTCGACTATTGGTTAAATCGGAGAGTCTTTAAAGGCAACACTATGCACTAAAGAACTTTTGCATGGCTGAATTTTGAATATATGGACTGAATTTGGAATGTGTGGAGTGTAGAATTTTTTGATGGAATTCTAGCAACTGAAGGAACAAACCATCTCCATCTACATCTGCTATGCTTATCGCACCTTAACATTTGCCTCCACTTTCATGCTAAACAGGGAAGAACTTGTAATTTAAGTTTTGATCACAGAAACGCTAGTAGGATCTCCTTCTGGACAGCTTTTTTATCTCGAGTAGGCAAGCATCTCCCATGCAAATCATGTGTTTTGGCGATTAATGTAGAAAATTTTGATTAGATGCGACTGAATAATACGAGGATAAGTAGGAATTGCAGTCAGATATATGTTATTAATTCATGATATTTTTGTTATTGAAAGTGAGAAAACTGGACTTAATTATCGACCATTTTGATAATATTTTTGGAATAACTGATACCTGTAAAATTTTACTGTATGAATGCAATTATGGAATTATAATCAGCAAGCTTACTCTGAATGAAATATCATTTCAGAGATATCAGCTAGTCACATAAGGTCAGGCACACACCATATCCTTATAAATTGAGTTTTAAATGCATACCTTTTGTGAAGGAGCACCTTTGTTAAGAGAATTTTTATTTCTATCCTGTTATGTGTTTGTAGTGGTTGGTATCCTGACACCCCTCCCTTAAGTTTTGTTTAAAAAAGGATGACAGTCGTGAAGTTCACAAGGCGTGTGTTTTGTTCTATTGGAAGTTCTTTTTGTCAATAATGGTGTTAGGAAATATTCCTGTACAATAAATTTTTTTCCTTATAGATTAAGTTCCAAATTTATTATTATGGAACAACCTTAAACCTTCCTCTCCAAACAATATTTTGGAAAACAGTATCGAATTCAAAATAAACTTTCTGAGAATTATACAAGGAAACATGTTCACACATATTGTACCAGGAACGCACGGTACATGCCGTATTTATTAAGAGTGATGTCGTATAATCACGCGCACCGAGAACTACAAGCTCTATGTGTTAACATCTACCAGGACGAGCCAGCGTGTAAGCAAAACAGCTGTGACGTAGATATAGGAGCAAGGTAGACAAACCCGCCAAATTCACCAACTTGCTTCATGACCTAAAAAAAAAAATGGGTCAGGCTTTCTTGAAATTTTAATTTAGAAAACTTGGGAGATACGCCATTCTGTAGCCAATTACAAGAACGTCTCCAGTATCAAATCTAGAAAATCCATCAAGGGATTTTAGAGTAATTCCACCTTAAAATAATCACGTTATCTGACGACTTGTAGGCCTTTAACATATAAAAGGCGAGGCCACTCGGCAATAGACAAGCCTTCTTCAACAAGGGCTCTGCATGGCCAGACCCTCTGTTATTCTGTTTGTCAACAGTAGAGTCAAGTGACAACGTAGTAATAATTATCAAGCGTGATGTGTAGGTTATCGTGCCAAGAACCTAACTCATTATAATTCTCGAACTATGCAACTTAATTTTTCTCTGATCAGAAACCAAGTGAAGTGTAACTTATTCCATTGCTATGCAAGTCTTATATTATTTCAGTGACAGATTTTAAAGGCAATTAAAATGTTTATTGTGATAACACTGATAACACACGTGTTGGCCTATTTCTTGCAATTCAACACTTACTTGCTCCTTAACTGGTGATAAATTGAGTACGAAGAACTGGGCCAACCACACTGTTAAAAGTGAGCGACGTAAACTGATAGCAGTTTCATAATTTTCAGTGGTAAATAATCATGAACTGTGTTTCATCATTTCGTTTCTTAAATCAATGCTATTCGCATTTTCAACTTTTGAAGTGACAATTCAATAATTTCTATCTGCAAGTGTCAAGTGAAGTTTTTGGCATATTTCATACTATGTGTTGTGCGCCTACATCAATTGTAGTTAGTTTTTTGTGTCAAGTGATTTAGTACATGTCTGGGGACTGTACGACTGTGGACACTCAAAGTTAAATCCAGAGTGATTACCCTGTATCAAGATCGCTGCAGACCTTTGAGAAATTCTTGAAAGCAATTCGGGAGATGGCGGTTCACTGCACCAAGATGATATGAATTTCAACTTGCCAATATTTTTGAATAAATTGAATATTCAAAATTACTCCACTTATTGTAGATTGAACTGATCCTTCTGTACAAGCCCTAGCTATTTTTGCCTAGGAAATTCCTTGAGGACTTCGATCCATGCTCTTAATCAGGACGGGCTATCTTACTGGTACAATATAGAGAATTGACATTTATGTCAGTCACAGAAACTTTGGAACGAATTTAGTGTAATTTATTCTTAGGCCATGTTTTACGTACAGTATCATTGTAATTGGCTAGTGTTCCTTTAACCTATCATGCAATTAGAATTTTCAATTTACACCCACCACAACTTTTATGCAATACATATTTTATTGCTGAAGTGTATTGTAAATGTCAGCCACATGTGTAATTGATCTATACATAAAATGTTCACCTCCGTAGCGTAACTTAGCATCATTATCTGCTGTCCTTGGTGGCCTGGGTTTGATTCCTGGTACTGCCAGAAACTGAAGAATGGCAAGAGGGCTGATATGTTGTTAAAGTGGTATCTGTATGCACAGATATTGAAGATTATGACTAATTGGGGGCATACCTGAAAAAGCTGCAAAACCTCAGGATGAGGACACCAGTTTACTTTGTATAAAATGCCCTCCCAAACAAAACTGTTATATTTATTTATTTATTTATTTATTTATTTATTTATTTATTTAGGCCTTCATTGGACTATTCTAGCCAACTTTATACAAAGGCCTTTCCTATCCCATCGTCGCCAAAAGACCTATCTGTGTCGGTGCGACGTAAAGCCCCTAGCAAAAAAAAAAAAACTTTATACAAAGAATTTTTCAGTTTCCTGTCAGCCCAGTACTTTTTCATTCTCTCTGATCTTATCCTCCTTTCTTCATCAGAAATCATCCTTCCTATTGTCTGTTGATTCTGATTTGCAGTCTGGTTTGTTTGTCTGAGTTTCTTGATTTTGTCTGTTTTGTTTCTTAGGTCTTCCACTGTAATTTGTAGTTCATCCATATCTTCCTTGATTTCTGTAATCCACTTAATGTTGCACTTACTGTTCCATAATTTTTTCTATTATTCTCCTGATGATCCTGTTCTCTGGTGTCCTGATTAGATGTCCAAAAAAAAAAAAAAAATTCATTTCTTCCTGATTGTGCTCATTACTGGTTCTATTTCCTTGTAGACTGTTTCACTAGAAGCTACTCTCCAGTGTACATCTTTTTGGTATGATTTGTTGATGCATGTTCTAATGATTCTTCTCTCTATCTTGAGTATTTTGTCTATTTGTGCAGTGTTAGTTTTGAAGATGGTTTCGCTTGCGTAAGTTATTTGTGGTTGAGTGACTGTTTTGTAATGTTTTAATTTTGTTGCTATTGACAGACCCTTTTTGTTGTAGGTATTCTTGGTAACATTGTGCTCTGGTCAGTTTATTCTGTTATGCCATACTGGTTTTCATTGAGGTTATATGTTATGATTTCTCCCAGATATTTAAATTTATCTACAATTTTGATTTCTTGGTTTCCTATGGCAATTTTGTTTATGAGTGGTGGGTCAGTAAACATGATTACCGTCTTTTCAAAATATATTCCAAGACCAATTTTCTGTGCTATTTCCTGTAGTGATATAACTTGTCTGGTTTCCTGAATATTGTTGGACAAGAGAGCAAGGTCATCAGCAAAACCTAGGCAATTTAAACTTATGTTGTCTTTGGGTCTTCCAATTCGGATGTTCTTTGGGTTTCTCTTGTACCATTCCCTCATATATTCCAAGGCACAGTTGAACAGCAGTGGTGACAAGCAATCTCCTTGTCTTAAGCCTGTTTTTGTGATGAATGGCTCAGAGAATTCCCCTCTGAACTTTACTTTTGATTTAGTGTTGGTTAAGGTGAGTTCAATCAATTTGATTAATTTTGGATGGAGCCCGAAATTTCTTAAAATTTTCAACATTGAAGGTCTATGGATACAGTCGTAAGCTTTTTTAAAGTCCATGAAGGTTATTGCAAGAGGTTTGTTTTGCTTCTTGTAATATGCTGTGGCTAATTTTAAAGTGATTTTTTCTGCACAGCTTCTCCAAGGTCTGAAGCCTCCTTGGTATTCACCTAATTCTTCCTCTAGTTGCTCTCTGATCCTCCTGCATAGGATTCTGGAGAAAATCTTGTATGTGCAGTCTATGAGAGATACCTCTCTAATTACCTGGATTGCTTTTATCTCCTTTTTTGTGGAGTGGGTGGATTATGGCTGTGGTCCAATGTTCGGGGAACTTTTCTGTTATCCAGATTTTTGTTAGGGCCATGTGTAAGGATGTTCGAACTGTATCACTGGCATATTTCCACATTTCTGCGAAAACTGTCTTCTCCACATGCCTTATAATTTTTCAACTCTTTGAGAGCTGTTTCCACCTCTTGGATTGTTGGGGGGTTTATGAGTTCAGGCGGGGTTTTGATGGGCGTGTCTGTATTAATTGCTAAAAGTTCCTTGGGTTCTTCACAATTCAGAAGTTTAATGAATGCTTTTGCCATGATTTCGGCATTTTCCTTGTCATGTGTCGTTTTTCCATCCTCACTTTTCAGCATTAATGTGGGAGGGGCAAATTTTTGTACTTTCCTTCCAAACATTTTGTAAAAGTCTCTGGAATTGGTTTTGTGGTAGTTTTCTTCTAATGAGTTAATTAGATCTTTCTGTGATTGTCTTTTGGTTTGCCTGATAATTTGTGTGAACTTTTTCCTGATATTTTTGAGGTTGGTTGCACTTTCTTCTGTTTTGTGCGTTTCAAATTTTAACCATGCCTGATGTCTTTCTTCATGAATTTTGTCACATTCTGAGGTCCACCAGGCATGTCTTACATGTGTTCAACGGAGCTAAATTTTCCGCTTGTTGCCTGAGAATTGGAACCAGTTCTTCTAAGTTATCTGTCAGTTTTATGTTTTGTGTGACTTCTCTCTATTTATTATTCCTAATTAATTGGTGTGGATCAAAGTTCCTCTTGTTTATTGCATTTTGGTTTCTTTTTTAGTGGTGTGAACTTAATTTTGATTTTGACTATGTAATGATCTGAACCTATATCTACTCCTCTTCATATTTTAACATTGTAGATTTCTCTGTGGAAGGTTTTGTCCATAAATACGTGATCCAGTTGCCATTCTCCTTTTCTCCAATTAGGATGTTTCCAAGTATTGTTGGGAGATCAGAAGAATGCACATGGCCGGTGAGGCACGGGGCGAAGGGGTTTTCACCAGCAGAGCCAGTGACGCAATGGTTATCATAGCAACTCCGCTACTACCCAGGCGAATTTATATTATCTTCTACTGGCAGCTCCTCGCTCTTGTCACTTGTAATCCAGCAAACTGCAAAGTGTGAGTCAATATTTTCGTGTCGCAGATACGAGCCGATCTGTCTGGGCAAAACAGGAAGTTCGTGCTTGCAGGCCACATTCCTCATTCTCACATTCTTCTCATCTCTACACAGTAGGTGGACTTTGAGATTAGTTTGTGTTCTCTGCAGAGTTCAACAAGTCTTTGATCATTCTTACTTGTATGTTTATGTGGAGCCCATTTCCCAATGATATCTTGGTATTTCTTTTCTCTTCCAAGTTGGGCATTGAAGTCCCCTAACAGGATCTTAACGTTGTTAATATTTATTTGGTTTACAGTTTGGTCAAGGAGATCCCAAAACTTTTCCACTTCTTTCCTAGTCTTTATTAGAAAATTCTTATTAGTTGGGGCATGGGCATTTATGATTGTATAAATTTTGTTGGATGCTTTTAAACTCAAAGTTGCAATTCTAGGTGAGATGGCTTGAAAATAGATTATCGAATCTATTATTTTCACATTGACGATAAACCCAGTTCCAAATTGGGGGCACTGTTTCATAACCCTTAGTCCAGGTTTCCCATTGTAAATTCCGTAGCCTTGAGATTCGAATGGATCTTCTGTAGTATTTATCTCCTGGAGTCCTGCTACTAAAATTTCTTGTTTATCTAATTTGTCCATCAAGTTCTTTAGTTTTCCTGTTTTAAGTAGAGAATTAATATTATAAGTTGCAATGTAGTTTATCTGATGTTGTTTGATCCTATTCTTGTGTGCTGGCATAGGAATGGGCAATTGCCAATGCTCCGACTCGATGTCTTCAAGGTGGCTACCCACCGAATGCGATATAGCCTTCTCCTGCTTTCTTGGACAGGACGGTGGAATTTTCTTCCTAAAAGACCTTTCCAGGGTTGACTTTCAAAGGTAGTTAACCTTGGGTGGAGCAAGCTCCGATTTACAACTGTGGTTGTTAACCGCAGAGGGACAACCCCAGATGTTCAGGGTTCTGGGTTGGCATTTCCTCCTAACCCAATGAGGTATTGTTTTTCCGCCAATACTTGGGTGGCTGATTGCAGCGATTTCCCACTGGGCGATGGGATCGCCACGTCCCTATGCCAACAAAACTGTTATATTAAACAAGAAACAATATTTTAGTCTAGTTCACTGAATGTTGTTTTAATCCTGAAAATAATATAGCTGTAGTTAGAAAACAGCGTCTCATGTAAACCCAGACTGAACGCACTGTGTGTGTATTCGGCACTATGGTAGATGCAGTATGGGAGATCGCGCATATTTCTTGACCTACAACCTGTGACAAAGTTTGGTGAATAGTCCTGTAGTGTCAACGTAGATGAACAATGCATGACGGTGACCTTACCGTCCTTTGAAGTAGTTCCCTCCCATAACTATGCACTGCTGAGATTGGCGATACATGTCCTGGAAACTTTGTAAGAAGGCTTCCTTTGGGATGGTGTTCATGTTTCGTTGGATGTCAGGAAAATAGTCAAATCTCTCCTTTCAAAGCAAATTTGATGCGTGACTTCAGCTCTGACCTGTTTCCGACAAGGGGATTCCGGAGAAAGCCACTCCATGCTTTGCCATTTCATTTCAGGGTTTTACGTGAGACACCAGGTTTCATCCTCAGTGACAATACAGTTCAAGAAATTTGGTGTCCCATGCCGTTTCGACAAAATCCTGTGAAGCCTATAAACGTGCCTATCCTTATCGTCAGTCAAGTGATGTGGCACAAGACAAGAACCCGTTATTCTCTTCGCTAACTTCTGGGTAACAATTTGTCGCATGGATTCACGGTTAATCTGCAGTTCATCTGCTATCCTGCGCACAGTTAATTGCTGATCGTTCATGATTAATGTCCTCACCTTCCCAATGTTTCCGTCACTGACTGCTGTCGCCGGTCTTCCGTTTCAGGGGTTGTCAGAAGCACTTACCCAGCCTCGTCGAAAACAGGCGGACCACTTTTACACACACTTCAAGGACAGTGCTTGATCTTCATAAACACGTACCAGCATCGCATGTGTTTCTTTCGGTGTCTTGCCAAGCTTAAAACAAAACTGTACATTGATCTTTTGGTCGTTCACATTCCTGTTCGCAGTTCAGAACCAATGCACTAAACATGCACTGTGTCTAACAGGTCTTACACGGCACACACACGACGCTCCACTAAACAACGTTGGAAGCAGGTGATCAAAACCTGCTGCTACGCAGGTGCAGCATTGTGTTTCGCCAATGTTGGCGGATCGACCGTTCTGGCTTCATTCCCCAAACTTTGTCATAGGTTGTATAAGCAGCCTGCTCATGTTTGACCTGGCAAGTATGAGTCGCCAGTCTGAATCAAAGTTGTTAACATGGTGAGAGTTATCATTGCAACACCGTATTTTCGTATGAAAATGTTATTTTAAGCAAGAGTTGGCCCGACGGGTATGCGATGTATTTGTTCAGCAATTCACAAACACAGATTCACATACTGTAATTGCAAATTTGAAACTACTGTCTCAATGGTCAATAAGAAACGTGTGCACACAGACAGTTTTAAGAGGAAAATCTGGATGACATTGGTGCGAATCTTTAATGGTTACCAAATAAATAATTTGCAAAATTAGCACAATGAGTAGGTGTTTTGGGTTCTTCTGCACACAGTGCTACAAAGCTGTTACATATCAAGCCATACAGGCTTATACAGGCCCATTGTTAAAATTCTGCTGATCCAGCCACAAGAGTTATTGTGAGTGGTATCTTGCATCACTATGATCGTTTATTCAACCTACAGCTTGTGCTCTTTTCAGATGAGGCCTGGTTTCATCTTAATGGTCATATGAACAGTCAACTATTGGTGTGTAGAAAATCCTAATGGTGTTGATGAAGTCCTTCATTAGGATAGGAAGCTTTGTGTTTGGTGTGCTGTCAGTGCAATACGAATAATTTGGCCTACTTTTTCGAGATGACTGTAAATGCAGACAGGTACCAAGATGATAGATAGATAAGAAATGGGTGAGCCCTGTTTTTGCAGAGCTCCACACGTAGGTCTATGAAGACCCTTTGTGCCCCTTGAACGGGTTTGCCTAGTCCAGCCCTAGTGCTCCTATAAAGGATACCAGTGTCCAGATTTTGGCGTTCCTGATGTCCTCCAGGCTCACAAAGTGTGAGCCCAGGTATCGATGTCTAGTGCTTGCAAAAGCCTCGCACTGACATAACACATGCGCGGAGGTCTCCTCCTCCTTACCGCATCTTCTACACATCGGATCCTGGGTGATTTTCATGATGTGTAGGTGTCTCTGTAAGGTATTGTGGCCTGTTAACAGTCCAACTACCATTCTCATTCTGGTCCTATTCAAATTCGTTAGGACCTTTTTATAGCTTTGACTAGGCCCTTTGATAAGTTCACGTGCCTGTCTTGCTATGGTTAACCTCTTCCAAATATCTAGGCGAGACTGGTTTATCCATTGGGATATTGCCAGTCTCACACTTCGGAGTGACACTCCCAGGAAGGGCTCTGGTCCTGTAAAGGAACCCACTGAACCCTGTTTCGCTAGTTTGTCAGCTTCTTCATTTCCACTGATTCCTGTGTGCCCAGGAACCCATAGTAAGGTAACTGAGCTAAGCTCACACAGCTGATCTAACATCCTTTGGCATTCCCATACCAGTTTTGATGTTTTAACTGCACATAGTGCTTTTAACGCTGCCTGGCTATCACTACATATAGTGATGTGTCTTCTGTGTCCAGGCATTTTCCATATATTTAAAGCACAGGCTAGTATTGCGTATACTTCAGCCTGGAAAACAGTAGCATATTTACCGATAGGAAGGGAGAGCCTTGTCTTAGGCCCCCAGACCCCGGCGCCTGTGCCCGCCTCCGTCCGCGAGCCATCTGTGTACCATGTACAGCCCCCAGACTTAAGACGGGCCCCAGCGTCCGCGGCCCACTCCTCCCTTGTGGGTATCACTGTGAATTTATAATTCAAATTAAAGCTAGGCTTCATCAGATCCCCGATCATCATTGTCATAGGGCAAGTCTGGTGAAGCCTTGTAAGAATAGAGGCATGACCTCTATTCGGGTTTTTGAAGGACCATCCTCCGAGTGACCAAAGGCGATAGGCACTCATTCCCGCTATTACCTTAACATATAAATGTAAGGGGGTAAAACCTAGGATGGCCTCCATTGCACATAATTGTGTAGTATCCAGTGCCCCTGTTATTCCTAGACACGCAAGTCTTTGGACACTGTTTAACTTGGTGCTCACAGTTTTACTCTCTGAGCCTGGCCACCAGACTATAGATGCATAGGTGATCGTGGGCCGTACAATGGAGATATAGAGCCACTGGACCACCCTAGGTCTTAGGCCCCAAGTCTTCCCGACGGCCCTGCGACAGGCCCACATAATCTTGCAAGCCTTATCCACCTTATGATCTATATGTTTCTTCCAACTCAGTCTTGCCTCAAGGATTACCCCTAGGTACTTAACCGAGGTTGTCTTAACTAATTTTTTTCCGAATAGGAAAGGCTCTGACAGTCCGTCTAGCCTCCTCCTCCTCCTGGTAAATACCACAAGCTCCGTCTTATCGGGATTAACCGACAAGTCTGTCTCGTGACACCATCTTTCCACCCTACGTAGAGAGCTCTGTACGAGTTCGGAAACCGTACTGGGGAAATTTCCTACCGCCATCAGGCTTATGTCGTCTGCATAGCCTTGGGCGTATATTCCTCCAACATTTATCCTGGTAAGTAGTTCGTCCACTACCAGACACCATAATGTTGGTGATAATACTCCTCCCTGTGGACAACCCCTGTCTATATTAGCTCTCAACATTACAGCGTTGAGAGTAAACAGAACTTGACGGCCCTGCAGTGAGGCCATAATCCATTTTATGAGCATACTGCTCACTCCTCTTCTCTCTAGACTACGTTCTATGGAGCCCAAAGATGTATAGTTAAAGGCCCCTTCTATATCTACGAATACAACCATAGCAAGTTGTTGCTGATCCAAGGCACTCTCCAGCCTAGAAACCAGCTGGTGTAGTGCCGTCTCAACCGACTTCCCTGGTTGATATGCATGCTGATGAGAATGCAGGGGAAAGTCTCTTAATACTTTCTCCCTGATATGTCTATCCACCAGTCTTTCCAAGGTCTTAAGTAGAAAAGACCTTAGACTAATGGGTCTATAATCCTTAGGTCTAGTATATGAAGACCTTCCGGGTTTAGGTATAAATGCCACCTTCGCCTGACGCCACAAGGAGTACACGTACCCCATAGTGAGACAGGCTCTAAAGATTCTGACCAGGTGTGGTAGAAGGACCCCCCCCTGTCTCCCGAAGAAGCGCCGGGAAGATCCCATCCACACCTGGGCTTTTGTAAGGGGCAAAGGATTCTAATGCCCACTTAACCCTTCTTGGGGTAACAATCTCTGCGGCTTCCCTCCAGCCACTTTTATCGGGTCTGAAGGATCCGCTCGATTCTACCTCACTATTCGTGATTACCGAACCTGGAAAGTGGGCATCAAGCAGTAAGCTCAGGGTCTCCCCCTCTGTGGATGTGTATCCACCAGAAGGAGTCTCCAGTGAGCCCAGCCTTGCCCTTCTATCCAAGGTTAAAATTTTATGAAGCCTTGCCGCTTCATGTTGACTTTCAATGGAGTCACAAAATTGTCTCCAAGATTTCCTAGAAGCCTTCTTGACTTCTGACTTGTACCTTCTTTGTGATTCTGTGTAAGAATCTAGGCTTTCTTGATCCTGAAGTTCCCTGTATTTATTCCAGAGCCTTCGTGTATTTCTCCTCAGGTGTTCAAGATAACTATTCCACTTGAAGCTTCCTGTTACTCTTTTTGCCTTAACAATAGGGCAGTTTAATTCATAGGAGGTAACCAGTGTCCGTGTGAGAAAACTCACACTGAGCTCCAGCTCCTCTGTTTTTAATTATATTTGAGGGTCCTCCCTCCAGTCCCCTCCTCACGTCCTCCCTAAAAGATATCCAATCGGTTCGTCTAGGGTTTCTGTAAGACGGGATCTCGATGGAGCCCTCTATATAAAACACAATGTGTCTATGATCTGACAAGGAAGGCTCCAAAGAGACCTTCCAGTCTTTAAATTCCTGCATGATTCCCATGGAACCCAGGGTAAGATCTATGATCCCCTCGCTCCTATTATTAATGAAGGTAGGGGTATCACCAATATTTATGATCTCAAGATCAGTTGTACATAGAAATTCTATGAGGTGCTCTCCCCTTCGGTTTGTATTTTTACTTCCCCAAATGCTATGATGAGCATTGGCATCACATCCTACTACGAGGTTTAATCCTTGTTTCCTACAGTATATCACCAGTCTCTTGAACTCCTCCGGCGGGGGTGGAGATTCAGAGTCTCCTGGGAAATATGCAGAACAGACAACCAAGTCTCTTGGCTGTCTGCCCTCTTCATATCTCATTAGGACTGCTACTAGGTCTCTAGTAATGAAACCCGGTATAGCCCAAGCGTTATGATCCTTAACTAGTATACATGCTCTAGGCTTCTCCTCTGCTATTCCACTGAATAGAGTGAAACCTGCACAATTTAGTCCCATGATATGTCCCTGTCTAAGCCAGGGTTCTTGTATCAGGGCGACCGAAAACCCGTCTTTCTGGATACTTCTATTAAGTGCCCTAGAGGCCGCTATACAATGTTGTATATTTGCTTGTATGAAAGTAATCATTCTTTACTTTCATAGAATACTTTACCTTATGCGGTCTCCGGAACTTGCAGCTCCGTCTCCCGTGATGGATCCTGGGGCTTGGCTGGCCCCGGTTCCTGTCCGGGCTCCAGCTCTTCGCCCCTGCTGGTCTCGGTTTTATCTGTGGTGGGGTTGGTCCTCTGCTTGTCACGCTTGCCCTCCACTAATGTGAAGGTAGCCACATGCACCCCGCAGAAGATCTTCTTCCCCACCACTTTCTCCACATCCCTGGAGTCCATGCTGACCACAAGGCGGACGCCTCTCTTCTCCTCCTTGCGGTCGTAGACCCTCCAGCTGGCGGGATTTAAGCCATGGTTCTGGCGTGCCATTCTTCCCAAAAGGACGTTATTGTCCTTTGGTTGTCCTGGTATCCAGACCATGACTCTCTTGTAGGAAAGGAGTTTGTCCATGCCCACAATTGTGAGCCTGGCTCCTTCCCACGGTTGTATACCTGTAACGAGGCTAGAAAGCCATGCTACAGTTTCATTGTTCTCCGCTATGATAACGGCCGCACCCCTTGACAGATAGCAGTCCAGGAACTGAGGCTTAATGGGCCCCTGCTCCGGAAGCTTGTCTATCAGATTGGTGAAAGCCTCTTCCACAGCTTCCACCTGTTTCTCGGATAGCTGCTGGTCAGGATATCCCACAGGTACTATGGCCATCCTGATCCCAGCTTTAGCTATCCTGGCGTACTCCACTTTGGGTCTCTTGCGGGTCTGCCGATCTTCTTCTGGGGTTGCCCCCGACAGAAGTCGTTTACCCGCTGGCATCTTAGTGGGTGGGGTCCTCTGTGCCCTAGAAGCAGAGCCCTTTTCAGGGTCCCGCCTCTTGTGCCCATTGGATCCCTCCACTGTTGTCGCTGTTGTGGTAGTAGAAGTCCCCTCAGCCCCAGGAGTTAGGCCTTCTTTGGCCTGCTCCCGGGCCCTTAAGGCCTTCTTGTATCTCCTCTTTTCAGCGCCAGAGCGCTGTTTCTTCTTCTTCACCTGCAGATTGCCCATCTCTTGAGTGAGCCCTCTAACTGTTGAAGTCGAACTGTCCGAAGGTATCTCCGAAGAGTCCCCTTCGGTTGTTGTTGTGCTGGTATTTCTCTCTGAGGCCCCAGAAGAGCTCTCCGGTTTATGGGTGGCTACGGAACTCATGTAGGTCCCACAAGTAGCTAGGGAAATATATGTCCGCCCAGGCAGAGCCCCGCATACCTGGGTAAGGCTACTTACTTCGAGAGGGCGCCAAGTATCTCGAAGGCTCCGTTCAAGACACATCTCCCATGTGCCATGCACCCCATCGGCACGGGTCGCGTTACACCTTAGGGATGGGCGGTGCTTTAGCTTCCTCCTCCTTGTATGCCGAACGGTTACCCAATAGGGCTCCATTCGGCATCGCAAGAAAGGAGCTACTAGTCCCCCTCACCGTGAAGAGGATCTTCAATTGAAGAGGGTAACCAAGGTTAGCCCCCTACAATTGTAGAAGCACACACGAGGGGGACCAAGATGATATTTTGACCATTCCTCCAGCAGTTAATGGAGGCAAAATTGCATGGATGGTTTCAACAAGATTCAGCCTCTGGTCATACAGCAGAAGATTCTCATCTTACAATCTCTGAAGTGTTTGCAGACAGTGATCTGTGCTGGTCTATTGCCCCCTCGTCCTCCAGATATAACAGACTTTTACTTGTGGGGTAAACTGAAAGAGAAAGTGTATCTAACAAATCCTCACACACTGGAGGAACTGAAAGAAAATATTTTGGTTGAAATGAGAAACATTATACTGGCAGAACTGTTCGTATCAGCAAGAATGAGGTTAACAGATATAATGCCTGAATAACTCAGGAAGGATGACATTTCCAGCATCTTTCATAAGATACGATTTCATACGAGATTGTATACACGCTTAAAGCTGGGCGGCTTCACGTGACATAAGTTTCGTTGAGGCAGATGCCATAGTGCAGAGTAGAAACAGTGCGCGGTCTGGTTTTCTATGAGAGACGCTGCAGTAGTAAGTACAGCATATCATTTCAATAAATATTTTCTCTTAATTATATAATTAAATAACTTTTATAAGCATATTTTGGGTGCATCCTTTATCACAACTAACTATGTATTCGCAAGGCTGTGCAAGGGATTTCTGCTAACAATACATACAAATTTGATTTTTTTTTGCTAGTTGCTTTACGTCGCATCGACGTATCTTATGGCGACGATGGGATAGAAAAGGCCTAAGAGTTGGGAGGAAGTGGTCGTGCCCTTACAAATCTGAATAAACCAAGGAACAGACTAAAGCTTCAGGTAGCAAATATGTGTAATACACAATTCAAAACAATTAGGGGAACATGTTTTGTAACATCTGGCATTTGAACGTTAATTTGGTAGATGGAGTTCCTATGGTCGTACAGCATACCTTGAGACCTTAGCTACTCAGGGTATGTCAAATCGAAGTTATCCTCCATCTGTAGGCATAGCCATGCATTGAATCGTCAGGTGACCCCTCAAAACAAAGTGAATAGTGGTGCGCCCGTGCGTCGTGAGGTACACAGACTACTGCGGTCATTTGAGCACGATGTACGTAAATCAGCACATTCCATGAGACAGAGACATCTTAACGAGGTTCAAGTTACAAGGACAGTCACTTTGATCTAGGAGGGATGGACTTTTCGTCTAGTTGCTGTGGATCTCAATGTCTCTCCGTCAGTTATTCACCGCTTGTGGAAATGCTACAGTGAGACAGGCCAGTTCACAAGGAGGGATGGACAAGGTCATGGATGCACGACAACCCCACAGATTGACCGATATCCGACCATCTGTGTGTTGCGCCATTGTTCAGCAATGGCCAGAGAACTGTAACATGACCTCAGGAGGGTTACTGGAGTCACGGTGTCTGACCAGCAGTGGCGGTGGGCTCACATGAGCACATGAACACCCGGTTTTAATACACTTTTACACATTCATGGATAATTTAAAACTTCCCTTTCTTCCGACCCAATTTCGACAATCTATCGAAAGTATTTGACTTATATCAAAGCTCTGTTACACCGACAGTTGTTCGTTTTGAATTACAGTGCAGCGAGCTCACTGGACAATGCGCTATTGTGCTGAAGACTATACGCATGTGCAAAGCAGATGCTGTCATGGTTTATGCACTGATATTCCCATTAGCGAGGAGCACGGTAAGGTATGTGCCTTGCCGTCTAGAGCCACACTCAAACCAGTGGCAGTATTACAGCTGACCACAAGGGTTCACCACCTCCTCTATTACAGTTACCCACAGCCTCCCAGGAGCTACTATTGCATTACATTACCAGCAGATTTTGCTAGTAATTCCAAATAGGCATTTTCTAGCTCGTTGTGAACAGGTGTTCATAATCGCGAGAAGTTCTTTACCTTGTGATTGGGAAAGCTTTTCAATTGAAATATATTTGAGTGTTTTGTTTTGTTTCTGTTTGTATGGTTTCTAATCATGGTATTCTTTGTTTAAGAGGAAATTAATTCAGTTCAGGTAATTTTAACCAGCAAAATATTAACCTATCAGGATAAGTTAGAAATTAAAAGGTTGATGATTATACTTGTTTAAAGGGGCCTAACATCAAGGTCATCAGCTCCTAATGGTATGAAAGGAGACGAAATGAAATGACAAATTAAAAACCCCAAAACATTCACTGACCACAATTCAAAACATGAGGAAGAAGAATGAATAGATGGATGGATATGAATTTAAAACGATCAGTGGAACCGACCCACAGTGCCTCACATGCACAGAAGCTGGCGTAGAACAATAGTAGTACTGACCACGGGACTGCTTCTATAGCACAATACTGAATTGATGATACTTATGGTCAAAAGGGGTCTAAAATCCAAGTCAGCAGCTCCTCAGAATGGTACTTATCACTAGGAAAGTACAACCACGGTATCAGCCATGTTGCGGTACTAATCAAGAGTAGCATAGACTCACGGTATCATACATTTTGGTACTACTCTCAGGTAATGAAATTCGCATATGCACTACAGACCTAGGCTGTTTCGCACGTTGCGGCACCTTTTACAGGCAACGCAAACCTATTGTGTTCATCACAGAAGGGTACTAACCACAGGGTCTTACTATCCCGTGGTGGTGTTCATATAGTGGGTACTAATCATAGGCAAGCCAGGACCATGGGTTCTCTCATCCCATGGTGTCGCTCATATAGTGCTACTAATCACAGGTACTGTAAAAGCTGTCGAGCCCTTTTTTGCTACTAATCACAAACCTATTTGGTACCCAACATAGTGGTACTATGCCCAAGTAAAAGCGACCCATAGCGTTCCTCGCTCGGGGGGTACTAATCACAAGTAGTTTCATGGTTCTTAATTTATCGTCCCTTGGTTGCCCCTTTTAGTTGCCTCTTTACGACAGGCAGAGGATACCGTAGGTGTATTTTTCATCTGCATCCCACACCCACAGCGGGTAGATCAAGAGAAAGAAGAAAATAGTAGGGATCAGTCACTTTGAAAAATGAAATAACGGACGGAGAAAGGCAAGGGCCATGAAGGGCATGAAAATGAAAGACTCCCTAGGTCTCGAATGCTCTAATACCATTGGGGTCGGAAAGGAACAAGAGTTGACCAGGGAGGTCGGACAGGATAGTTTGAAGTGAGGAGCCTGGCACAAGTAAGTGGAAGCAATGGCAGGACTCGGCCAAGGGCCCCACAGTCGCCAATCCATGCTCCCAAGTATAGATCCCCTGGTGCCCCTATAAGTCTCTTTTTACGACAGGTATGGCATACCGTGGTTGTATTCTTGATGTGTCCCCCATGCACAGGGATTGGAATTAAAAGGCTTGGACCGGACAGATCAGATTTGATTATCGAAAGTTACAAAAACAGTCAAACGCGAATATAGGCGCAAGTTTAAGAGAAGTGTATGAAACACGCAAGTAGCTCTGTGGATGTAGATCTAGGAATGCAATTTTTCTGTTTGCCCCGTTTATTGTTCAACAAAGAAGTGTGTGGAATTCAGCTGGGTGCACAGACCTTGCTCATTTGAGTGCAAAAATATACATGAAGATTCTCATGCACACAAAAACACATGTGAGACAGGGGAACCCTGATTAACCGAGATAGTGTCGAGACTATTGGGGTCAATTCGGAAACAACTGTTTAAAGAATCGAACGGTAAATGCAGTACCTATTATTTCTATGCTTCCTGTCATACCAGGTGAACTTCGTGCTATTTAAAAAACAAGAATAGTGCTCGTGTCCTTCAATGTTTGCAGTGCAGTAAAGTTGTTATAAATTTTACTTTCGTTCTACATTAACAATACTGGGTCTGGTCCCAAGGTGTAGAACTAGTGCTCCTGCCTCTTACCCGGATGCTCCAGGTTAGATTCCCAGCTGGGTCAAGAAATTTTACCTGAATTTGAGGGCTGGTTCGAGGTCCACGCACCCTACGTGATTACAATTCAGGAGCTATCTGACAGTGACATGGTGGCCCTGATCTAGAAAGCCAAGAGGATTTGTCGTGCTGACCACATGACACCTCAATCTGCAGGCCACTGGGCTGACCAGCGCTCGCTTTGTAGGCCATGGGGTTTGGTTTTGTTCTACACTAAAACCAGGTGAACTTTGGGCCATTCAAAAAACCAAGAACAGTGCTCGCATCATTCAATATTCGCTGTGTAGTAAAATTATGATTTTACTTTTGTTCTACACTAACATATTAGTCTAGTATAAAATTTATCGTTGGTTACAGGGGTTCTACCATATTTGTGAAAAAGGAACCATACAAGGAACTTTTAGTGAAGTGATTTGTGTACCTATGTTACTTTTTTGCTGATATGAGACATGAAAAAAATGTTGTTAATCCCCTAAATATTTTGTCACAAGTTGCCACTGCTGACCAGGCAGTAAGGAACAGGTTAAGAGAAGTGTCCTTATGGCCCAGAAGTCCTGTTTGAGTGCCCCGTTTAACACAGCAACATTGCGCAGCTCGCCTTCTGTTTGCCCGTACCCATGGCAACTGGCAACTTGACCAATGAAGACCTATGTTGTTCACAGGCGAGTCCAGATTTCCCCTGACACAGCGTGATGGATGTCAACGTGTATGCAGATGCCGTGGTGAGCAGTACATGCCAAATGCTATCCTGGAAGATGACCGATTCAGACAAGGTTCTGTGATGGTGTGGGGTGGCATCAGTATTGATGGCCGTATGAATCTTGTGTGTGGTAAACTTACTGCTATCAGGTGAGATGGCCGTGCGGTCAGGGGCACACAGCTGTGATGTTGCATCCGGGAGATAACGAGTTCGAATCCCATTGTCTGCAGCCCTGAATATGGTTTTCTGTGGTTTCCCATTTTCACACCAGGCAAAACACAAATCTTACCGCTGTGGGGTACATTGAGCAGATACTGCTACAGCATGTGTTGGTTGCTGCATACGGTGTTCGCCCTGAATTCGTACTTGTGCATGACAATGCCAGGGCTCATGTAGCGCACATCACCAGAGTCGTCTTGCGAGAACTGGACATTCAAGAGATGGACCTTAGTCCCATTGAGTATGTGTGGGATAGGTTTGACAGAAGTGTTCACGAGCGTCCTGTTCCACCACGGAGATTCCAAGACCTCGAACAGGCTCTCATTGAAGAATGGGACCTGATACTGCAATATGACCTCCATCGACTTATACGGAGCATGCCACGTAGGTGCCAAGCCACAATAAATCCTTGTGGAGGACATACACCTCAATGAAGCTCTCCACCTGTGAAAAGAATCCACCCTGGAGGACTGTTATCACTTTGTTTTTGCCCCTATTTGGACATTTCCATTTGTGTTCTGAAAATGAACGTAAATCCATCGACGTCCTTTTGTATACTTCAACGATAAATAATAAAGGTTTAGTTGGTAATATACCTGGGTGCGAGGTATTTTGTGGAGCATGGCATATGTTCAAAAATAAGTTTCAATTATTTTTTAACTGTGTAGTTTATCAGCATCAGTTTGATCACTATGTGCAAAATCATCATGTTTTAACATCCACGTAAGAAGAAACTGTTTTTACAGTTTGCATTATGTTGCACCAATACAGATAGGTCTTATGAAGACTATGAGAAGGAAGCAACTGTGGCCTTCAGGAACAGCCCCAGAATTTGCCTGCTGTAAATATAGGAAAACATGAAAAGCCATCTTCAGGGCTGCTGACAGTGTGTTCGAACCCCACTATCTCCCGAAACAAGCTGTTAGCTATGTGACCCAAAAATATACTGTCACTTTCTTGGTTTAATACACATTAGAGAAATGGAATTTTATCCTGGAAAACTAGTCTGTGTAAATCCTACACCTGTGAAATAACACCGAGTGGTTCAAGGCATACTGTCACCATCTAACTGATGAATCATTGTCAACAGCACCTGCCACATGCCCTCACAGCAGAGAGGTATGGAACTTAACTCTGGATTTATCACTAGTTTGTATCAAATACAGTAATTTTTGTTGTAATTTATTATAATTTGCTTCCAAATCAAGAGATATAGGCAAATAACTTGGTAAATACTGTCATCCGTTATGGAATATTCATGCATTTTAGAACTAGTTCATAATTCTATGAATAAGTGTGATATTTCCAACAATACAATTCAAGAAGTCTAATATAATTATAGGATAAAAGTTCTGTTTTCATAGTATACTCTTAACCAAAGCTTTTGACCACTAACATTTTGTTACTAGCATCAGGTTATGATTAGCATCAAATGCTTATTTTCCTTACTTGATATTGTTGATATTCTGATATCAGGTCATTCATGTTGTTTCCTGCTTCTGTGAATTCCATCTCATCCATTCCTTCCCCAGTATACCAATGTAAGAAAGCCTTTCGCCTAAACATTGCTGCAAACTGTTCAGAGATTCTCTTGAATACCTCTTGAATTGCTGTTGTATTTCCAATGAATGTGGATGACATTTTTAGTCCCATTGGTGGAATATCACATACAGCAGTCTTGACATTGTTTGGAATCCATTCTACGAAGTAACTACTGTTCTTATTGTGAATACTCAACATCTGCTCATCAACCTCCTTCATGGACATGCGTCCTCTGCAACAAGTTGTGGAGTACATTTGTTACTGAAACTCTAAGAATGCTTAGCTGAAATGTGATTTAATTATATGCCACCTAATTTAGAAACAATTACGTATTTAAATAGCTTTATCACCTCAATGTCTACATATTAACAAGGAGGCATTCCCTACTCGTCACCACTGATTTCGCTCAAATTTATAGAACATGCAGGGCAAGAAATGAAAGTACCCGAAGTTTGAACTCCAGATGGCCAAGCATATAGAAAATAAAAATAAAAATATTGACGCGGCTCTCGCACCGTGTAAGCCACTTACGTTAGTGCGCATGCTGAGCAGTTGTTGGCGTAGCGCTAAGAGCTCTGAATGGCAACTTGATGGTCGTGGGTTCGACTCCCCGTGTGGTGACTTTTTCTGTCAACTTTTATATTATTCATTTTCCAATTACGCAAAGAGGTGAATAATTCACTTTATTTATTTATTAGTTATTTATTTATATGCAAAAGGCATAGAAAAGATATTTTTAAAAATGGGATTTCATTGTCTTTTTTATACCTGTGCCAAGAATCTATTGATTGTGTACAGCCACCAGGAGCAACCTTCACTCGTCAGGTGAAAACAGATCTTACAGCGAAACGACTATTCACGTTTATGGCACATTCCCCAAGGAGGGGAGATAGCGAGCAAAGGAGAAAAAGGAAGAATTTCTGTTTGAACACGTTGGAAAAGTTTGCAACTCCAAATTGTCTACAATTGTGCGCTCATTAAAAAATGACATCCTATATGCCTTTTGCATATAAATAAAATAAATGAATAATATAAAAATTGAGAAAAATATTCTCCACACAGGGAGCCGAACCCACGACCATCAAATTACTAGTCTAAGCTCTTACCGCTACGCCAACAACTGCTCGGCGTCTGTACCAACGTAAGTGGCTTATATGGTGCGAGAGCCGCGTCAACATTTTAATTTTCTATACGCTTGGCCATCTGGAGTTCCCACTTCGGGTACTTTCGTTTCTAGCCAAGCCCTGCATGTTCTATAAATTTCAGCAAAATCGGTGGTGACGAGTAGGGAATGCCCCCTTGTAAGATAAATATTCTTGTTTTACATACACACACACACACATACAATAAAACATCATGAATGGTTTATTCAAGTCAGGGATTAATTTTTTAAAATTTAAATAACCCCTGTCAAATGAGACTAAGGGGTATGCATACATATATACATTACAAAGAAATGTTTGTCTTGCAGAAGTAAAATTTATAATCTATTCAAGAGATTATTAAAAATAAATTTTGCTTGGATTTAAATAAAGGATGAACTACAGGGCAGTGACAGACTACATTTCTTATAGCAGTTTTAATGATTGGGGCATGGATTCAAGAAGCTAGAAATGTAGTTCCAGATATTGGCAAACAATTATCTGGAATTACTGGAGACCCTTCTTCAGCAGAATTCCCAAGTCAGCAGATAGGAACTGCTATCCAGCTAGGAATTGCTGCCACTGTTGTGGACACATTTCTAGATAAAGGTCCACTGAATTAAATTGTCTATCTTGCTTCTTTGACTTCTGAGGCTAGAGGGAAGCACCAAGGACATAAGCAGAAATTTTCTATATTGAGGCTATTGAACCTTGATTTGTATGTTATTTAAATTTACAACAGTTATATAAATAATAACAATAACTATAATAATAGTGTATCAAAAGATAGTAAGTAGTCAAATATAATCTGGTTAAATAGAGAAAGTCAGAATTTTCTCCAATCAAAGTACCATTATTCCTTTCAAAATTGCTGGTACCAATTTTAGTAAAAGATATCCTAAGAAAATATACAGTCCTTTTTAACTCCTGTAATGCAGTTCTTACGGTAAGTCACCATTGTCCTGTATTTAGGGCAGTCTCTGAAGAAGGCAGATTTCCTTTGTTTACCTACATTTTTCTTAAATAATTTCAAAGAATTTGGAAATTTACTGAACATCTCCCTTGGTAAATTAATCCAATCCCTAAATTCTGTTTTTAAACAAATATTTGCTCCAATTTGTCCTACTGAATTCTAGCTTTATTTTCCTATTACCTTTTCTACTTTGAAACACACCACTGAAACTTGTTTATCTATTAATGTCATTCCATGCCATCCCACCACTGACAGTTTGGATCATACCACTTAGTCAAGCAGCTCATCTGTTTTCTTTCAAACCTTCCCATTCCAAACTTGGAAACATTTCAATAACTTGCCAGATATCAGCCATAACAATCCAAACTGCTTTTCTATTTAATTTTTCCACTTCACAAATCAAGTAATCCTGGTGAGGGTCCCATATGCAAGTGCCATACTCCAATTGTGGACTTACCAGAGAATTCTATGCCTGTCTTTTACATCCTTATTGCAATTCCTACTTACCCTCAAACATGAAGAGATCTGTACTCTATTTGTACTCTATTTGCAATCATGTTTATGAGATTACCCAAATGAAGGTCTTTCTTTATATTAACGTCTAGGTACTTACAGTGATCCCCATGAGTAACTTTCACCCAATCAACACAGGCATTTTCCTCTTTGTTAAACTTGCCACCTGACTATTCACCTCACATTGTTAAGGTCTTTTTGCAGTCTCTCACAATCTTTATACAGGATAACATCTGAAAAAAGCCTTCTCAGATTCCAGCACATTACTCGTATCTATATACCACATATATATCCATCTACCTATATACGCGACCCTATATGGGCATGGGCGCCCATATGACAGTTTCTAGAGGGGGCCCAGACCTGGGGGTACGTAGTAATTTTAATATTTTGGAAGATAAACAGCAATTTGTATTCTGCGGTAGAATAACCCACGGTATCCCCTGCCTGTTGGTGAGGGACGGTACTACCGCTTTTACGTAATACTGACTTTTAAATCATTTTCTTGAAAGGAAAACACGTGACTACACTAGATTTTTGCCTTTCCCTGAGAGCTAGAGGGGGGCCGCGGCCCTACCTTGCCCCCGGGTATGGGCGCCCTTGTCTGCTGGTATACGAAGGTCATCTATGAATCAGTAAGGTACAGGTGCTGCCATCTGTCGGAAAGCAATACAATTACATAAGATTCATAAACATCTGTCAGCACACACTCTCAAACTTCCCCATCACTGCCATACCAGCCCACCTCAGGTCAACTTTCCCTTTAGTTTCACGATGACTGAGAATGAACAGCTCCTTAAAAAGCTTAAAAGGACATGAAAGACCCATCGGTCGAAAGTTACAAGTTTCTCCATGTTCCTGAATGAAGTTGACAACTCGACGGAACAGGATGAAATAGCTCACGCTCTTGACCGCTTACAAGATACTCTACAAAAACTATTAATCCTGGACGAACAAGTACACGATTTGTTGAATGATGATGAGTATGAGATGGACGCACAGGATTGTGAGCAATATATTGACCGCTCCAAGCGTGCAATATGGAAGGCAACTAATCTCATTAAAGAGAAGCGTGAGGACACCACTCAAGCCACCGTTGATTCAATTACACAACCTCCAATCACTCAAGACGTTAAAGTACCTACTATCGACTTGAACCTTTCACAGGCGATATTGAGACACTGCCCAGGTTCTAGGAACAATTCCAGTATTCTGTGGACAACGCACGTCTTTCAACCATAAATAAACACATGTTTCTCCTAGGTTACCTCGAGGGTGAACCTAAACTTCTGGTTGACGGAATAGCGGTCAAGGCAGATAACTACGACCAAACGAAGCAGATTCTTTACTCAAGATACGGCGACACGGACCGAATCGTACAAAGCCACCTAGATTTCTTGGAAAATACAGAACCCGCCACGGATAGCCCAGCAATGTTAAACACTACCTACATTGAGTGCCATCGACGATTAGAAACACTAAGAGCACTAGGGGAAAACAGATGCGTCCGGACAGATATTAGCACCCAAACTGCTGAGCATTCTCAGAAGACCTTTGCCGCCACTGGCTAATTCATGCAAAAAGAAATGGCTTACAGGAAGGCAACCTTCCACGTTTAATGGAATTTCTAAATGAAGAAATTCAAGGAGCTCTAGCTGCTCAAATGATACATGGTGATGCTACTCAACCACTGAAATACATGCCAACGGCAGCCGCTCTTCAAGTGAATACGAAGACCAAAAAGAGCAAGAAAGGGATCAGTTCAACACTACAGCCCTTTTGCATGTATTGTGAAAAGAATTCCGGACATTGGGGTCAAGACTCATCAATGAAAGATATCCAGTCAAGAACCGAAAAACTGAAAGCTACGAATCGTTTTCTATGCTTAAGGCGAGGTCACAACAAAGGTCAATGTTTCAAACACAGGAAGGTATTTTGCACTAAATGTAAAGAGTAACACCATGTCTATCTGCAATAGAAACAACAGCTTGCAGATTTCAGTTACGAATCCAAACTTCACGTACTTACAAACAGCCTGCATATGGATCAAAGGCCCAACAGGAAGAAACAAATGCGCTGCATACTGGATTCGGGAAGTCAGTCGAGCTTCATTCACAGTTCCTTAATACATTCACTGGAACTTAATGTCACCGGTAACATGAGTCTAGAAATCACTGCTTTTGAAGCGCCATCTAGTACTGCAGAAAAAAGAAGAGAAGTCAGCTTTGACATCATGGGATACTCAACTAAGGCCTTGATTACCATTACGGCTTTCGAAAGTAATAACACATATTCAGCGCAACCAACACCGCCCCAAGACATCGGAGTTCTGGCTTCGGTCAGGAAGGTAAAACTAGCTGATCCACAAGACGAATATAACGAAGACCTACCTATAGAAGTTCTTATAGGTGCGGATTACTATTGGAAGATCGTGACTTCAAAACAGCCAATTAGTGTCACCTCCACTGGTCCTGCTTTCCACAATTTTCAGACACATACTTAGTGGGAACAGATCAAGTACTACAGTCAAACAAACCACAGTACATCACATTTCAATGCACGAAGACGTGGTATTGGACAACGTTGTTAGACGTTCCGGGAGCTAGAGTCTATCAGGATACAAGAGAAGCCCATCAGAATGCCCCTGGCAAAAGAAAAGCTTATCCTTCAAGAGTTTCATGACAGTTACTGCATTAAAGATGGAAGGAGAGTAGTGTCACTCCCTAGGAAGAAGGATGTTCAGTTTTTAAGTAATCTCCCCACAGCAAGAAAACTGTTTCAAGCCTTAGAGATGAGACTAAAGAGAGATGGAGATTTTTGCGATATGTATCACAGACATATGCTAAGGCTACTTTGCTAAAGACCAGATCAAATGATCAAATGATTCATCTGAAAATGTGTTCTACCTGCCACATCATGTCATGAAGAAGAAAACTGGTAATGTTACTAAGTTCAGGATTGTATTTGATGCGTCATCACATGAAAAGGGGTCACCGTCCTTAAATGATGCCCTAGAAACTTGACCAAACTTACTGCCCGAAATTCTTGCTACCCTATCAAGTTTTCGGCAGTATCGTAATGCAATCGTTTCAGATGGAAGCCAAGCATTTTTCCAACTTTATCTAAATGAGAAAGACCGCAACTTAACTAGATTTCTGTGGTATCGCATAAATTCAGATGGCCCTGGAGACTATCAGGTGATGGAAGAGATCATTGCATATCACTTGACATGCCTTCCCTTCAGCCTCGCAAGCAGCCCATTCCTATTATCTGCCACTTCAAGGGAACTAGCTTCGCTTCATAAGGAAACGTACCCATTAGGGACAGCTCTTATTGACAAATCAACCTTCATGGCCTAGTGATCACAACCTGCTACGAGTTGAATATTCTTCTGAAACGAATAAAATTCCCCTTTCAAAATGGGCTACGAACTCAATACCACTTAAGGAGATATGGAAGGCAGAGTGCAGGGAAACAAAACGAAACTATTGTACTTTGAGTTAGTTGGGATACAGACAAAGATTCCCTGACATTCAATTTCAAGCACATCCTAGAATATCTGGCAGAAGAGCCTGGAACCAAACATAGCATTTTAAAGGGAACAGCTAAATTCTATGATCCTTTAGGTTTACTTGCACCGGTACTCATCACAGCGAAGATCATCCTTCAAGACACTTGGCGCCGAGGACTTGCATGGGAAGAAATTCTCCCACCAGATCTGGCGCAAAGATGGCAATGTTGGTTGTCAGAACTAATTCACTTATCACCAATATAAGTTTCCCGATTGAGTGGCATTTCCAAAACCAAAAAGAACACTGAGATACATGCATTTTGTGATGCAAGTGAGAAAGCATATGGTGCTGCACTATATTTGGAGTCAGAGTCTGATATGTTCCGTATGCCTTGTTTGCAGCAAGGCACGACTAGCTCCTGTGAGGAAAGTAACGATTTCCATATTAGAATTACTTGCTGCTGTAACTGGTACACGCCTCCTCTAGTACTTTTGTACGGAGACCGATTTCAGCATAAACAAGGCCACGTGACGGAGCGACAGTGAGATAACGCTTGGTTGGATTCGCAGTAACCCAAATAGGTGGAAACCTTTCGTTGCTAACAGGGTTAATGAAATTCTAAGCTACAGCCCCTAGGCAATGGCGACATTGCCCCGGCAACACTAATCCCACAGACTACCTCTCGCGGGGACTCTCGACAAATGACTTACGCTCAAATGATACTTGGTGGCATGGTCCTTCTTGACTCATTGGTGAACACACATTATGGCCATTGGAAAACCTGTCAGACATAACATCTCTACCAGATGCGAAGAAACCAACTAAGCAAATTCTACTAATCACTTCGCATGAACCACTGCTAGACACATCACAATTCAGTTCATACTGGAAACTGATACGTTACTTGTTGGGTTCTACGTTTTATCAGAGTGATGAAGGAAAGAGTACGATACCCCAAGTATCTCACAGAAATAGATATAAATAATGCTCGACTTTACTGGATACGTCATACTCAAGAAGAATGTTTCAGTATGGAACTTACCGCCTTGAGGCGAAACATTCCACTTCCAAATAAGTCCAAGATTGCAAGATTCAATCCATACATCCAAGAAGACATCATTTGACTTTGTGGAAGACTTCAATAAGCAGACCTGATGCATACAGAAAGGCATCCAATACTTTTGGATGGATCCCACCCTTTCACCAGGCTTCTGATAAGGCAGACCCACATCAGGCTTCATCACTTAGGTGTACGGATAGTTCTGTCAGAGCTATGATCAGAATATTGGATTCTTCGCGCCAGGCAAGCCATAAAGAAAGTTCTGCACACTTGTCTGCCCTGTAAAATGGCACACAACAAATTAGGTGAAGCTATCGGAGCATCCTTGCCACCTGACCTTGTAAAGTCCTTACGACCATTCGAAGTGACTGGCATTGACTTTGCAGGCCCCTTATATATCAAGGTGGGGAATGAGTCAAAGAAATGTTATATTGCTCTCTTCACGTGTGCATCAATGAGGGCCTTACACCTGGAATTATGCTCAGACATGACCACTGAAACATTTATCCTCGCATTACAAAGATTTGCAGGAAGACGAGGGTTGCCGCATGTAATCTACATGGACAATGCTAAGACATTCCATGCTACAAACACAATTGTCTTCACTCTGGCAATACTTTACCACATCTTCTGTCCACCAGTACCTAGCACACCATTCTACCAAATGGCGGTTCATTCCTCCACGGGCGGCTTGGTGGGAGAGGATGGTTGGCACTACAAAACGATGCCTGAGGAAGATGTTAGGCAAGGCATTGATAACTGAGGAAAGGCTTAACACCATTCTAGTAAATATTGAAGCTGCCATCAACTCGCGACCCATCTCTCAGAATAAAGATGACACAGAAGCTTTGACTCCTGCTCATTTCTTGACCAGACAAAGATTAATGACCATACCAACTGGACCAGAACCAACATTAAGGACGAACCTGACAAAGGAGTTAGCAGCATGACAAAAAATCTCAGAAGACTTCTGGAAGCGCTGGATTAAGGAATACCTCATGGAGCTGAGGAGCTTCCACGAAGTTAGGCATCCTCGAGGTAACAGACCACATCTGAGAGTTTGAGACGTAGCACTCCTTCAAGAAGACAACCAAACGCGACATGTAGAAGAAGGCCCGCATAGCAGAAATCCGAGCTAGAAGAGACGCAGTGATCAGAACCGTGATTCTTAAGGATTCAAAGGGGACTGTGATAACTCGTCCAGTGCAGCTGGTCATTTCCCTGGAGATAGACCAGGGTGGGGAGGATGTCAGGGATTGAGACGCCCTCTATGTCATGTATCGGTGTATCATTCTATGACAGACTAGCAGGGAGTTGTCTATCTGTAAACCAGAGAGGCTAACAATAATAAAGGGATTTGTTTACAACTTGTAAACGGTCGTTACTCGCGAGGAACAAAGTATAATACACAGAAAGAGATGACCTAATGTTGACGAGAAATTTAAGTTTCAAATATTGGCATTAGATACTGAGGATTTTTAAAAAGTTCATAATTCTAGGTGCAAAATTTCAGAAGATATTAAGTACTGACTGTTGCTATTCAGAAAACTGTGCTGAGAAAAAAATTACAGCTTTCACTAATTTTCTTAAATATTGTACAAAGTTTTCATGACAGTGATGAAAGCTGTTGTAACAGTCAGTTAAGAAGATCCATAGGTAGCAAAGGAGGTCAAAACATAGAAATTCAATTTTTTCACCAGACACTTTTCAGCTCTTCTGTAAAATTTCCATTGCCAACTTTGGGTCCCTTTTCACCCAACGGATCACTTAAGAAAATGAAGGTACAATAATACTGTCTTCAGGAATTCCCTTCGTAATGATTACAGGATCAGATAATGAATGCTTCACCTGCTGTAATTATCATAGTTCTCTTTCTAGAAATATATCCACCCATTCACCTACTCTTTTCTAGTCCAACTGCACTCATTTTTTCCAGTAGTTTCCATCTACCATATCAAATGCCTTACATAGATCAATTGCAATACGGTCCATTTGACCTTCGGATTCTTTCTGGAATCCTAACAGTTGGGCTTCAGTGGAATAACCGTTTCCTAAACCCAAACTTGCCTTCTATCAAACCAGTTAGTAATTTTGCAAACTTTTCATACAACCATACTTATATGCAACACATGTCAGGCTGACTGGCCTGTAATTCTTATCTTTATCACCCTTTCATTTATATATGGAGGCTAGTATAACAATACTCTCTTCATTTGCTATAGCTCCTTCATGCAAGCAGTAATCAAATTTAAGTACTTCAGGTATGGTACTATATACCAACCCATTGCCTTTAATACATCACCAGAAATCTTGTCAATTCCAGCCACTTTTCTAGTTTTCAACTGTGGTATCTTATTGTAAATGTCTTGTGTTATTGTTGGTAAATTTCAGTTCTTTAGTGTTAGTCACCTCTTCCTGGACACTATCCTTGTAATCAACAACCTTTATATCTAGCTGACTGAATACTTCTGCCATCTGTAAATCCTTACATATATACTATCTTTGTTCATTACTGATTCCTGGAATGTTTTCCCTGGAACTTGTTTCTGCCTTGAAGTATCGGTACATACCCTTCTATTTTACACCAAAATCTGTATGACCAGATGACCACTAGGATGCACTTCACCAAAACAAAGGACATTTCTTTCAGTAACAAAATCTCACCTCTAACACTAGCTATAGTCATATTGCAACTCAATGAGTAGCTGATTTTTTTCTAGAATGAATTTGGAAAACAAATATATCATACTAATAAAAATACTGTATTGATTTTCTTACCATTACATGATATTGTCATACTCTTACTTTTCTGCTGATGTGATTTTTGCCAGTAAATTATTCTTGTTCAATAATTAACTGATAATTTCTCTGTATTCAAAATGTTTCAAATTGTATTTGACAAATAAGCTTTTCACTGTTTCAATGTTCAAATGATTACTCTTTATTAGTATCACTGCCTGGCACTGAAAATTACTCTGAACTTTTCAAAATACTGCTAAAAATGTGTCTACTTTTGTAGGAAAATCATAATATCACATCCTATAACAAATAGGCAGTTTTTTTTTGTTTTTATCTAGATATAAGAATCGATTATATACAAAAAAACTAGCGGTTACCTGCGGCTTCACTGGCGTGGATTTCGTGATTTCATAAAAGTAATCATTCCTTGCCACTGTACTAAGACATCTGAAAATCCCTAAAGTATAAAAACTCGCTGAAAAATTTAGTTTCATTTACCCCAGAAAACTCTTTATAAACCACGTTTGTGGTATTGTCTTTTCAGGCTAAGACGACCATGTGACATAGAACTGTACATGTGAGATCCGTCTTTTCTCAAGTTGAAAAACCCATGTTTATTTATTTTTAAAGGAGACTCCAAATACTAATTTTCACATCTGTAACATCCTCAGGTTTGAGATATCACTATCCTAATAAAAATAATTCAACCCCCTTTTCAGTCTTGTTTACCCCTCTCCCCCTTAAGTGGTATCTTCCTAAAACAAAAAATACACGTTTATTTTCAATAGAGATTAAAAATACCAATTTTCACATCTATAACATGTTGAGCTTCTGAGATATTCAAGTGCTCATTTTAAAAATTCACCTCCTTTTTCAGTTTCCCTTAAGTGGATTTTCCGAAAACAAATTATCTATGTTTCTTTACTTTTAAAGGAGATTCCAAATACCAGTTTTCAAGCCTGTAACATGTTACATGTCTGAGATATATCATAGGCCTACATATATTCTTTTTAAAATTCACCCCGTTTGTCACTCCTGTTCAACCCCTATTCAATGGATTTTCCAAAACTATACGTGTTTATTTTCAAAGAAGATTCCAAATACCAATTTTCATGTATGTAATATCTTCAGTTTGAGACATAAGTATCCTCATAAAAGGTATTCAACCCCTTTCCCCACCTTTTTTTCATCTCTCTTAATGGGATTTTCCAAATACAAAAAAATGTGTGTATTTTTAAAGAGGATTCCAGATACCAATTTTTTTGGTCTGTAAACTTTTCAGTTTGAGATATAGATACCCTCATTTAAATATTTCACCCCCCTTTTCACCCCCTTAGCGACAGAATATCCGAAAATCCTCCCTTAGCGAGCACTTACACACTTATAACTTACTATATGGATTTAAATTTAAGAATTTCATTTTTGTTCGTATTGAACTGAGAATGGAAGATAAGAAAACTTAAAAGGGTCCACCTTTTCAATACAAAAATGTTAAAGTTTATTTATAACATATTTGCACTTGGAACTAGTTTCGACGCTGTTTGGAGTCATCAGCCAAAATGTGGGAAATAGGCTAGCATGTAGGCATTTATATTACACAAGGCATTACATTAAACAATACACATCTTACAAGGAGATAAAAACAGGGACGAATATAGAAACAAATGAATTGTTGAGAAAGCAAAAGTTATACATATTAAAAATAACCTTAACCACACATCTTGCAGTGCGAAAATATTCGTCTTGAATGATTCCTGAATACAAAACACACGCGCACACATTTCTGAAGAGCCAGCATGCAGGAAAAAGTGAAGTGAAACCTTAAGAGTTCTTTTGAGAAGAGTTCATCATTTTTTCTATGTTCCGACTAACTAATGAAGTCTCCCTTGAGTTCCTGATAAACATACACAACAGGAAATTCTCCTTCACTCTCAACAATAGCTATAAAAGACCAACGGTAAATTGTATTTTAAATACTGTGCAGAGATGTGAAAGCATGATCTTGAACATGATATAACTTCTTCATTTAACCACCTTTGAAAGTCTCTCTCTATATTACATAGCTTCATCAACACCACCATTCTGTAGATGCACAAAATAATCTTGTAATCTTCACGGGTCCGGTATTCAGCTCAACAAGAATATAAAATTGGTATTAAGGAATACGTTTTCTGAGAGTTTGGAGGTTGACTGTGCCAGTATTTGTGGTGTATTGTTGCAGCGTTACGTGTAGGGTGGGGGCAGGTTTCTATGATGTTTATTGCGGGACATGAGGCGGTAAAGCTATGGCGCGAGATGAAGAGGAACAGAGCGTGTTGGATAGTTTAGGTCTGGGGAGCGGCCATTGTTGGATTAGGAGGGGAGAGGGAAGGAGAGGTAGGGGAGGAGGAGTGGAAGGAGGGGAAGTATGGAGGGTGATGTGGTGAAAGTGTGTGGCGTGACAAAGTATTATGCATAATCTGAAAGACAGATCTGTTTTTCGGGATATTCATGTTTTTGAAAAATTCAATGAGAAAGTCGAATAGGATCTTTGGTTTCTCTGAGATATCATTTAAGTTTAGGTTGGGATTGAAATATTGGTCTAAATGAATATAGAGGTTTTCAGAGACATCTAGGAAAGAACCTTTGTTTAGAATATGTAATACCTCAAGATCTTGATTTATTTCAGTAAAGTTGTGCTTAAATTCTTTTATATGTAGACCGACCGCGGAAAAACGGTTGTGTTTTATGGCATTTACATGTTCTGCATATCTGATTTTAAAGCTGCGTCCTGTTTGCCCTAGGTAAGAACTTTTGCAGTCTTGGCAAGAAAACCTATATACACCTGATTTAGAAAAAGGACTACTTTTATTTATTGATGAAGAGTTGTGTAGGATCTCTGTGCTTCTATTGTTAGTACGAAAGGCTATTTTAACGTTGTGTTTTTTAAGAACGTTAGTGACGTTGTAAATTTCTTTATTGAAGGTAAATGTGGAAAACGTGGCAGTGCTAGTATTGTCTTTTATTAGGGTGGTTTTTGGGCGGTGTCTGAATTTATTGATTATTCTTTCAATAAAGGATTCATTATATCCATTGAATTTTGCTATAGAGCGAATGGTGTTCAATTCTTTAAGTTTTTTCTTGACATCGGAATTTTGAATGCTCGGTCTACTAAGCTATTATATGTAGCCGCTTTGTGTGTTTGGGGGTGTAGTGAGTCATTTCTTATAGTAGTGGCCGTTTGAGTGGGCTTTCTATAGATACTATATGTGAACGAAGAGGGGTGCCTATTGATTGTTAGGTCTAGGAAGTTGATGGAGTTGTTTATCTCTGATTCTAAGGTAAATTTAATGTCATGATCAATGTTGTTAAGGTTTTTGAGGGTGGATGGCGCGTCTATGGAGCGTTCATCTAGGATTATAAATGTGTCATCTACGTACCTAGCCCAGAATTGGATATTAGCAAATTTGATGTTATTGTCGATGGCGGTGTGCTCTAGGAAATCAAGGTAGATCTCTGCTAAAATTCCTGAGGCTGGTGAACCCATAGCCAAACCATCTTGTTTGTGAATGATCTTATCGAATGTGAAGTAGTTATTGTTAATTAGTAATCTTAATATGGTCATAAAGTCTTGAACTTCTAGTTTACCTAGTTGATTGTTAGCAAGTAAGTTCTTTTCGATGATCGGGAATAATGAGTTGGTTTTTATACTGGGATACATGTTGACTATATCAAAGGAGTGCATTGAATGATATGGTTGAAGCTTGAAACTGTTTAGTTTCTTCACTAATTCTACAGTGTTCCTGATGGATTTATTTGATGAGAATTTATAATGTTTATTAAGAAATTGTTGGATAAATTGAGATAATTTATATAAGGGGCTTGGTCTGTAGTTTATTATGGGTCGAATAGGGACACCGGTTTTGTGGATTTTGGGTAGTGCTTTAGCTGTTGGTAGGCCTGGGTTCATAGTAATTAACTTTTGTTTTTCTTGCTCAGTGAGGAGAAAAGATGTGCTCTTTAGAATTTATTTCAATTGCCTTTGAATTGATTGTGTTGGTCCTTAATTATCGAAGAGGAATTCATTTAGACCAATATTTCAATCCCAACCTAAACTTAAATGATATCTCAGAGAAACCAAAGATCCTATTCGACTTTCTCATTGAATTTTTCAAAAACATGAATATCCCGAAAAACAGATCTGTCTTTCAGATTATGCATAATACTTTCTCACGCCACACACTTTCACCACATCACCCTCCATACTTCCCCTCCTTCCACTCCTCCCCTACCGCTCCTTCCCTCTCCCCTCCTAATCCAACAATGGCCGCTCCCCAGACCTAAACTATCCAACACTCTCTGTTCCTCTTCATCTTGCGCCATAGCTTTACCGCCTCATGTCCCGCAATAAACATCATAGAAACCTGCCCCCACCCTACACGTAACGCTGCAACAATACACCACAAATACTGGCACAGTCAACCTCCAAACTCTCAGAAAACGTATTCCTTAATACCAATTTTATATTCTTGTCGAGCTGAATACCGGACCCGTGAAGATTACAAGATTATTTTGTGCATCTACAGAATGGTGGTGTTAATGAAGCTATGTAATATAGAGAGACTTTCAAAGGTGGTTAAATGAAGAAGTTATATCATGTTCAAGATCATGCTTTCACATCTCTGCACAATATTTAAAATACAATTTACCGTTGGTCTTTTATAGCTATTGTTGAGAGTGAAGGAGAATTTCCTGTTGTGTATGTTTATCAGGAACTCAAGGGAGACTTCATTAGTTAGTCGGAACATAGAAAAAAAAATGATGAACTCTTCTCAGAAGAACTCTTAAGGTTTCACCTTACTTTTTCCTGCCTGCTGGCTCTTCAGAAGTGTGTGCGCGTGCGTTTTGTATTCAGGAATCATTCAAGATGAATATTTTCGCACTGCAAGATGTGTAGTTAAGGTTATTTTTAATATGTATAACTTTTGCTTTCTCAACGATTCATTTGTTTCTATATTCATCCCTGTTTTTATCTCCTTGTAAGATGTGTACTGTTTAATGTAACGCCTTGTGTAATATAAATGCCTACATGCTAGCCTATTTCCCACATTTTGGCTGATGACGCCAAACAGTGTCGAAACTAGTTCCAAGTGCAAATATATGTTATAAATAAACTATAACATTTTTGTATTGAAAAGGTGGACCCTTTTAAGTTTTCCTATCTTCCATTACTATATGGAGACGAGCACTGTGGGGGTAAGCCGGTTATGTATAAAATTGATCTAAAATCGTGTTGAATACATAGTTTTTGTGTTTGCCAAGATGAATAGCGACACTAGATATTTTTAAAGTACACGTTCAGCCCCCTTTTGGGATGGTGGGCATATAAATATTACCTACTATCTGGAAAAAATACTGTGGGGGCAAGACACCTCTAGAAACTCTAGAGGAGGGGAAAATATAATCTGTATTAATAAATGGAAGTCTGGAACGATCTATATATATTGCACTGTATGTATATAAATTAAGGTAGAAAATGAAAGTAGACTAATTAATTATCCACTTCCAGGCATCTTAGAAACTTAAACCTTGGTACCAGAGAAGCTGATGGCTTCAGGATATATTTATTTATTTATTTATTTATTTATTTATTTATTTATTTATTTATTTATTTATTTATTTATTTATGGTGAAGTTAGGGCTCTTGGCCCTCTCTTACACTTAACCACATTATGCAGCTTAATACTGAATCCAAACTTAATATTCTAACTTAACACAGTGTATATAATAGTAATATAACTTAATATAGTCTAATACTAAAAGATTACATCCTAAGTCTAAAATTAGAAAAATAAATTCAATATTAACTACTCTAGGTGGAATTCATAAAATATAACAGTAATTTATGTCAACTTTTGGGAACTATTTACTCCAGACATTCACTCACACATTCACACGTAACTACATGATACAGCCTACGTATTCAAGAGGAAATCTTTAGACTGTCTTTTGAAGGTAATTAATGAGGAACAATTTCTAATTTCAGGGGGTAAAGCATTCCATATTCTAGCGCCCGACACAAGGATACCTACAAATATAGAAAATTCTCAAAATACCCTGAGGGGGCCCTCTCTGGGAGTCTCAAATTTTGGGCTAAGCATAAAAAAGTGGGATATATTTATCCAAAACAAAAACCTATAGGTTACATGGGCTTGAAAACTTTCCTGGAAGTCCTAAGTTTAACCCCCTCACCCAAGTCAAGATGGCGACACAATCTGCCAAATGAGCTAGAAAATTGAAGTTTGGCAAAATTGTCCTCTAACCGACGTAAAAATTAAGAGACATTTATATTTTTCATTTTTACCCCCGAAAAATATTGAAATATACAGGCAATTTTAATGACTTCACACCTTCCTTTCGAGGTAATTTGTGGCTAAATGGTAAGTTTTATCACAAAACAGATGGCATAATCCGAGTTCAATTTGTAGCGAGCTACAACTTTGGTCCTATGACATTTTGCCGTATCTCTATCCGTTATACATTAAAATTTGGCTCTATTTCTAGATTGTACGTATATTTTCCACCCTTTACATGTATAATTGAAGGTTTGAATCACTTATAAGAGAGATAGTGATCAAATTCTACACTAATATTGGCCCACCCAGTAGCTATATGTGAGCCAAATGCCATGTTTGTAGCTGTCACGCAAGTATCCGAAAAGTAATGCACTGTGAATATACCTTACTCATATTTCAACCTATTCAACGTTTGTAACTCAGTCTTACCCATAAACAGATGAGATACGAGAAAATATTGGACCAGCCATTTAGACCGCTAAATGTGGCGTATTGTCTTACATTCTGGTTGTCGATATGGTGTACCGTTTAGCAGCAGTTAAAATTTAAATGGAGGTAAACATGCATGTACTTTATTATGTCTATCTATATTTATTCATTTGTCGATTTGTAGTGATCTAGAAAGAGGGTGTGTGCCATTGTAATTAATATTTTACAAATCAATAATGACTGTCAGCAGGAGGGCGTCTGCTATTGTAATCTCATCGACTGACTGGCAGGAGGAATGGAGTCGTCGTCCAACACGTGTGTACCATTGTAATTACTGTAATAATTTCCTTCTCGATTTAACAGGCAGAAGGGTAGGGAGCATGGAACTTTTTCAAAACTCCTTTACCCGATCGTGTTTGACAGTAGGTAAGGGTGGCCGCCATTATAAACAAATTTACTCATCTAAAATGTGACTGACGTTAAGCATAGTGGCCTGTTATTATAATGGAAACTCACCAATTCGGCGTGACTGGCAGTAAGCTGACTGAAATTAGGAAAAGGAGCCTGTGATTATAATAACAGCATAACTCAATTTTGACTGGCAGTAAGGAACGTGCCTGCCATTACAGTAATAAAAATTCCTCAACTGTTATCTGTCTGGAAGTAGGAAATAGGACCTGCCATTGCAATGAAAATTTCCCACATCGATTGTGACTGCACAGTAGGCAATGGGGCCTGCCACTATAATGGAAATCCCAACTCTATTGTGAATGGCAGTAGGCAAGTTGACCTGCCGTTATCAACAACTCCACAACTCGCACTTTACTTTGGAAACAACGTATGTGGACCTCCCTATGCCGTTTGCGAGATAATGCCAAGGGACAGACTTTTTTTTTTTTTTTTTTTTTTTTTTTTTTTTTTTTTTTAATCTTCACTCCATGTACAGTAATTTACTTCAATATCCGTATATAATGTAGAATACTGTAGTGAAGCACGAGTACATTTGCTAGTATATACATCTAAACCACTGAAGCAATTTACACCCAACTTTGTACACTTACGACTTATTATCAGGAGACAAACCATGTGGGGGCAAGACACCCCAAGTACCGTTAGGGGCAGGGGGGCAAGGAGAGTTACCTGAAAATATTCTTAAATAGTGTTGAATCTGTTGCTTTCAGGGACGGTGAATAATTTCACTCCGGAATTTTTATAAATTCACGTGCAGCCCCCCTTTCATATAGGTGTGAGAGTGAAAAAATAAAATGACAAATGACCAAGATCATGGATGTATCTGTATTTTCAAGCAAAGCTGACAACTAAATTTGATGCAAATATTACCATCTATGATAAATGGTGTGGGGGCAAGACACCCCTAGAAATCCTATGGGAGGGTGAAATATACATTAAAATGATCACTAAGAGCACCAAATCCATAGTTTTGGGACTAATGGAGTGACTTGGAACCAAACTTGGTACACTTATGACTTACTAGCAGGAGACTAACCACGTGGTGGCAGGACACACCTAGCATCTATAGGAGTAAAGGTGGGGGTTAGATTATTGGAATATTAAAAAATCTAAAATAGTGGCTAATCTGTAGTTTTGGGAATGCTGAGATAATTTGTTTCACTCCAAATAATTGAATCGGTCATTGTTGGAAGGACCTAAGTCAATTCTTGTCAAAATTGATATTTCCTTGGGTATGTATAGTACGAATGTAGACTAAGTCTGCCCGTTCAGTATGTTTTAAAACCACTAGCTGAATTTAACGTTCTGTGTTAAAGAGAAGACTTAGTTCCATTTGACAGTGAAGCAGATTATGTTGGCAGCAAGCAGTGTTCTGTCACAACACTGAAATGTATTGTATAAGCTTGTTTGCCCAACTTGATAATGGAGGGGAATAAAAAAAAGGCAAGAAATGTTGTGTATATACCAATAATTACACAAATACTGTAAAGAAGGCAAGAGTGAAAGGTTCGTAGTATGTTACAGATACAGGAAAAATAATGCCAGCAAAGAAAACTGGAGAAGATTGTCTAAGTAGTAAGGAAGATTAATTTTACTGGTACATTACGAGCAGGGAAAGCATTATAAAGATAATAGGCGTGGAGGAAACTTTAGTCTCCAATATTAATTTTCCTCGTTCGCGCGTTTTTATATGTGCCGAAAGATATGTTTCCTCCGTATCAGTGAGTAACTAAAATCAAGATTATTACATTTCATGACCTTGAGACTAAACAAGATCATTTGCAGCGTCTAATAGAAGCAAAACAGGTGAAACATCGCAGACCACGCAAAGTAGATGTCAATGGGAAAGCAAATGGTAGGCAAGCTGCATTCAATATCACGTGCTTGTTGGAAGTGAGAAAACTGAGGTATATAGGTGAGCATTCTGGAGTCTTCATGTAGTATCACAAAAGAGAATATACCGAATTAAAAATCTTGCTTAGAGGGGAAACACTAAGGGGTAGGCATGGGTTCCACCCAAGTACCCGTATTAACACCAGTGGAAGTGGAGCAACTCTTGCACAATCACATTTAAACGTTTCTGGTAAAATTGAATCGCTATTCTGGTTCTGAGAAAATATTTGGATGCTAGGTTAGATGTGAAGCAGATGTACTATCTTTTCAAAGAGAATTCTACCTGCTCTGCGCTTTGGAAGGCCACAGAAAGACGTGTTGTACATGTGAAGAACTACAGGTAAAAATTAAATCTCTACACTTGGCTGAGAATGTGAAGCATGCAGCTGCCTCTGAGTTAGCCATTCATAAATGTCGAAGTGCCAAGTTTTATAGAGCTTTAAAGAAAACACAGGAGGCTTGCAAAATTAATGCTCATATTGGTGGGCTTGTTTTTGATTTCATGCAGAACCTACCACTCCCATAGCTTCCAGTGCAGGAGATTTTCTATCTGTGTCAGCTATGGGTTTATTGCATCTGCATGCACGATTTGAAATCCGAAACCAGTTTCTTCTTTTTATACTATGAAGGCATTGCAAACAAAGGTGGGAATGAGGTTTATTCTTTTCTAATGCACTACATTAATGCTTACTTGACTTCAGAAATCACGGAACTTCATCTTTACTCAGACTGTCGCGTAGCTCAAAATAACCACGCTGACATTTGCATGTGCCCGAGTTTAATACAGTCTGGAAGATTTAAGAATATAATTCACCAGTATCTATCCTGTGAGAGGCCCTTCTTTCCTCCCTTGTGATAGGGATTTTGGAATCTTCAAGAGAAAAATCAAAAAGACCGATAGGATATATACCCCTCAAGAATACTGTTGTCTGCTGGCAAAAAGTAAATCAAATGTACTTGTGCACATGGTGGAATAGTCAAATCCTCAATTTGAGTGCCTGGTGGCCTTCCTTCTACAAGAAAACCTGCATCGCTAATGAAACGCAAACTCCTCATTGTGAAAAGGTCACCTTCACCCCCATGTCATTCAAGGAATTCAGGTATTCAGATAAGAAACCAGGTGTTATAAAAGCATATCCATTCGTTGACAGACTTCTAAATACCATTTCCTGTTGCGGAACCTTACGTACATGATAGCTGCAGCATGAATATTCCTCAGGCTTATGTTTTGGAGAAAGTCCCCATTAACAAGAAAAAGATTGCGGATATCCAAAAAGTGTACAAGTATGTTGAAGTTGATGAGGAAGCCATTTCATTTTATAAGGATATATTGGTGTGGCCAACAACAGAAAACTATAATGATGAATAAAGTGTGACATCACAGTGTCATCATCAGGTTATTTGGTATTTACCGACCTAAGCATTACAAACTATAACTTCCCTTCAGACTTTTTTGCTTCAATTTGCCCACTACTGTATTGCTAGCATTGAAAATATAATAATGCTATATTGGTAACTATAAATCTGTATATTTTTCATTAAAAGTGAATTAACTACTTTTTAAAGATCTGATTCATTGTTAAAGGGAAGAAAGTCAAACGTATTCTATTTTCTCATGTTTTAAAAGGATATAAATCCATTCAAATAGACCCCTCTAGAACAGTGTTACTGTGGGTAATGATACATGTGACAGCAACTTTGCTTTACAATTAAGTGTGAGAAACAGTTTGTCAATTATCTCAATTAAAAAAATGACTTAGTGCCTTCTAACTATGACCGATTCAATATCAAATTCAGCCTCCTTTGGGGTGGGGGACGAGGGGAATGGATATTTAACATATTCGAAAATGGTGTCAAATCCATACTTTTTGGGGTCGCTGAGATGAACAGGGACATTCGTATTTGTTGAAGTTCAATTTTGGTCCCCTTTTCATAAGGGGATGAGAAAGTGTAAAAAAGAAATTATCCAAAATGACCGAGATAATGGGACTAAAATTTATATAACTATGAGTTACTATCTGGGGACAGTACTGTTCAGGATAGGACACCCCTAGAACCACTAGCAAAAGGAATGAAATATGTAGAAATAACTAAAAATGAACAATATTGAATCAATAGTTTCCTGGACTACTGTGGCAATTCCAACCAAAGCTGGTACATTTATGATTTACTATCAGAAAATAAACCACACAGGGTATGACAACCTTAGCACCCCTTGGGATAGGTGTTGGAGGGGGGTGAGGTAAACATAATCAAAAATAGTTTTCAGGTTCGCCGATATGAACCGACACTACATGATCATACTTAAGCCACAATCAGTATGGAGGTTGAGAATGGGTGAAAATGAATGTAAAAATAACCAAGATTATGGATGTATGTGGGTATGTTCCAGAATAACTGAACAATACTGGGTAGGCCTACACAATAACTTACCATCTGAAAAAATAATACTATGGAAATGAAACGTCACAGTCCCCGCTTTGGGTGGGAAACATGTAAAAATAATGGAAAATAACATTTATTTAGAATCCATTTTTTATGTATCACTGATGTGAATTTTGACGCTCTATATACTGTTTAAGTCCACGTTCAGCTTCCATTGAGATGGGGCTTGAGAGGGGCTTAAAAGTAAATAGTCTAAAATGACTAAGATTAGTGTTGAATCCACTGCTTTTGGGGTCGCAAGGCTGATTGGTGACAGTCTCATTAACAGTTGAAGTCGTGTACATGATATACCGTATATAGATATCACTTATTTTTTTTCAAAGTGATCAAATACTTCCCAGTCAAATCGAGCTTTCACAAGAACAAAGTTTTACTCAAAAATTAAATAATCTAAAAATTGAAATAAAATATATCTGACAAACTACATAATACTGTAGATGGTAAAATATCAATTAACATTTCAAAGAATGCTGTACAAATTCACTTCATACATGACTTAACTGGTAATACAAATCTTAATGGTAAACGTTAAAGAACTCTCTGAGCAACTCCGGGTACTACAGCTAGTTTTCTATAAAAAGCACTGAAGCAAAATGTCTTCCAAATTTAGGACATTTTGTGCTTTTTTTCTGGACTCCCAGACATAGGGCCAAAAGGTAGGACAAGTCCAGAAAATTTAGGACGTCTGGTGACCCTAGCGGTTCCTCACGTCATGACAAAATCCACAATGATAACATCCCTACCATCTATGTTAAATTTTATTCTTTACACTTAAGAGTCTGAAGGCATGAAGAGAGTCGCTTGAACGAAAGGAATGATATCGCATGGACTCTTTACTGGCAAAGAATAAGAATGCACAATATTCAACAGCACAATAGCCCCCATAAAAGTAGTTTGTGGGACAAAGCTAGTATCATCATTTTTTGTTGGCATAGCAAGCACATGTTTTTCTTGCATATGCCAGTTATGGTTTTCTGCGTAAGTAGTGGTATTTCCTCCCATTTAAAGCTCACTTTGTATGAAACCCTTCACTTTTTCCTCCTGTTTGCTTACCACAAAAAATATGATTTTGACAGTAAAATAAAATTATAAAGTACTCAAATTGGAAGCCTGGAAAGACTAGCAATGAATTAACCGGACTATAAATATTATAATTTCAAACTTACTTACTACATCACTGATTCTAATGTGCATCTCTATTTTGGAGAATAAATTTGACTGAAAACTTTGTTAGATTTCAGTAAATATGGCTCATATTGGTCAAAACAGAGGCAGGACAGGTTCCTTCAGCAATCTAAGTCTTTCCTGTAAATTTATTTCCATAATAACTCAAAGAGTACAATACCATTGCTCCAAAGGTGTGTGAAGGGCCTTACCAGCACATTCATATAGCTAAGCCTGAGATGGGGCTTAATTATCTGACAGCACTTGGCTGGAATCTGATCAAGCAGATTCTCATTTACTCGAGTACAGGAATTACACTGAAAATTTAAGTTAATTTCTTTATTACTTTGCATACCTGAAAACTGCAGCCACTGTGAGGTAACGTCCATGTCTAGGATCGCAGGCTACCATCATGTTCTTTGCGTCAAACATTTGGTGAGTAAGTTCAGGAACGGTGAGAGCTCTGTACTGTTGGCAACCACGAGACGTGAGTGGAGCAAAACCCGGCATGAAGAAGTGAAGACGAGGGAAAGGCACCATATTTACAGCAAGCTTTCTTAGATCAGCATTCAGCTGGCCAGGGAATCTTAGACATGTTGTAACACCAGACATTGTGAGGGATATGAGGTGGTTAAGGTCACTGTAACTTGGGTTCTGAAGTTTAAGTGTTCGGAAACAAATATCGTGGAGAGCTTCATTGTCAATACAAAAAGTTTCATCTGCATTTTCTACTAGCTGATGGACTGACAGAGTTGCATTGTATGGCTCGACAACAGTATCTGAAACCTGCAATCAACAGGAAAGAAATTTAGAATGTAGTGTATTTACATACACTACATATGTAACAATTTTTGGTGAAATTTTTAAATAATTAAGGGGTAAAAAATATAGAATATGAAAAATACCTAGAAAAAAGTGGCCTTCAGTAGTAGCAACATAGTTGGTTTTTTTCCATTAATAAATTTCAAATTGCTGAAAAAAAATGCAGAAAGGTGGATAGGTGCATGCAAGTTGATCTTTTACAGAAATTGTCAACATGCAACCTTATGAAGAATTTTACTGTAATGCATGATACATTGTACCACTTAGATAAGGTGGAAGCAGAGCACTTCAACATACACAAAAGCAAAGCATAATGTTTGCATGTAGTCAACTTGCAAGAAATACCAAAAGCAATTAAGGAATCTTTGCAAGACACTGATAGTAAAATATCAAAAGCCATTCGATCATTTAACATGAACCTAACTAAATTTTGATAGCATACTAAAATTTCACAACAAAATACTGCAGCCCTGTAAAACCACTGTTAACATCTACTGGTGGTGCTATGACTTACACAGACTTGAATCTGTTTCAGTAGTTGTTTAACATCAGACATGGAAGGTTTCAGTAAACACAGAATTGTAGCCATTTCCTTCCCCATCCTAATTAAATACATAAAACCTTTAAAAAAGTATTATGACTGTTCTTTCAATGCTCCATTTTTTGTAGATTGAAGACCATTTCACCTACAATATATTGGAGATTGGAAAATTGTTTATTTATTCACAAAGATTTATTCTCCCAGAAATATATGTATTCATGGAATGAGATTGGAAGAGAGAAATCCGGGCAGTCCAAGAGCTTCACAAAGCTAATGGAATTTCTAATCATTAAAAATGCAGTGTGTCAAAGCTTGGGAACTGAAATAAGTTCTCAGAAGCAGGATACTTAAATGATTGGTTTAAAATATATAATTGTGTTTTCAAAGATGGTGTGGTATTTACTCACTATGGTAAGTTTTGAGATTTAGTCTTTTCCTTTTATTTGTAACCACAATTTTGAAACCAAGGTCTACATATTAAGTTCATTAGAAATACTGAAGTGCATTAATTATCAAGAAACCTGTATAAATGAACAAACTTTCTCTCTTTACCACTCTGGTTTATAAATTGTACCATTCTATCCCTTAGATTATTTCTGCTGCCCAATTATCCTTTGTCAGTACCTTTTGTTGACATCAAACTCACTACACGACATGTCAAGATTTTTCCTTTAAAAAAAATCCACAGTTCTAGTCGTTCAGGCAAGCAACCATGCTGAAAACCAGGGGCGGCTTTTCAGGTGAAGTAGGTGGAGTGCCACTTCACCATTTACTTTTACCAGAATGATTTTTTAAATTTATTTTTCTTATGACATTTGTTAGTTTTACGGAAATAAAATGCTTTTGTACTTCATTTGGAGCATCAGGGTAACTCATAAAAGCGCCGGGTGTCTGCCACAGTACGGGGCATGGGATTGAGTGAAGACTAGAGATTCCACAGCTGGCTCAACCTCCCAAGCGCTTCCTGGTACCGCTTGGCCTTGGCGGTTGCCATGATAACCGTGACATCACCCGCATACTATACTCTTAGTGAAATGTGCAAGTGAAGTTGCGGGAAGATCAGAACGTTTCATTTTCCCTGCGTCATCCTGTGTGAAGTACGAGTACTTGCGCATCGTGGTTCATTTGTAGTGTTGTGCTGTTTTATTTAAACATGTATCCTGTTTATGACTGTGTGTAATATTAGAAACACCATCTTCACATTGGAGAAACTAAGATCAGAATGAAGTTCTATGTTTTGGTCACCCTACTGAATCACTGCAAATTTGTGCCACAAAAGAAGTGAAACATTCCGGTAAATCTTACAATCAGTTTAAAACAATCGTGGTTTAAGGAATTTTCATTGTTGTGCTCCTCCCCAGCTCTACAGAAGTTTTTTTGTTGGCCCGGCTTGCTTTTTAGCAAAAAAAATGTTTGGAATATAGAAGGATTTTCAGCTCTTTTGAACATAACACGTTCTGTACATAAGCACTCAGACTCTGCAGAATATGTAAAATGCGAGCTAGATTTGATGATTTTGGAAAGAAACCAAAGTACGATCTCTGATGCCCTGAAGAAAAATTCTAGACTGTATTGTACAGTTCAATGAAAATGTACGTTCAAATAGATTTTTCCTTCAGTTGGTAACTGATGCAGTGCTCTGTTTAAGTAAGCAAGAACTACAGTAGCTTTTCGTGGTCATGACAAAACATTAAATTCAATAAATCGTGGTAATTTTAAGGAACTGTTAACTTTGCTGGTATCAAGGAGCCCTGCAGGAATACAAAACCAGTATTCTAAGATAAAAAGTGTGTTTTGTGGTGAATCAAAGAGTATTCAAAATGAGTTAATTGAGTGCATTTCAGAATACATTGAGGATTTCGTAAAAACAGAGTTGACGAGTGCTGATTTTTTTCTGTTCAGGTGGACAATATAACAGATATCACAGGTGTCTCAGTGTTCTGTAATTGCGAGGTTTGTTAATTCTGACAGGGCTATAGTGGAACGTTTGTTAGGTTTCCACGATTTAAATGCTGACAGATCCTCGGATGCTTTGTTTGCATTATTGGACAAAATTTTGGGACCATTCGATTACGAACACAAATTAGTAGGACATTGTTACGATGGTGCTAGCGTGCTGTCTGGCAATTTAAATGGACTCCAGAGAAAGATGAAAGAGAAAGCTCCTCTTGCAGTATTTGTACACTGTTTGGCGCACCAATTACATTTGGTCTTACAGAGTTTTAAAACAATATGAAAGTATCGTATGTTTTTCATCAGCTTCTGGAATACCATTCTTTTCCTATCACTCGGCGAAGAGAACTTGCAGCATTTCTGCTGTATCAGGGCCACTCATTCCAACCGTGACTCCTGTCTGCTGGACCTCGAACTCAAAATTATTGAGTGTAATTGTGGATGACTGGCAAAAGCTAAAAGAAGTTTATGAAAATATACTTACAAGTGAAGAGTCCGGTGACAAATGTACTCGCCAGAGGCTTTCTTCATGACATGAACAGTTTTGAATTCACCTTTCTGGCAGTAGGGTTTCACGACATTTTTTGTTTAACTGATATTCTTTATAATATTTTGCAAAAGAAGTCATTGGATGTGAACTATTGTATATCAAAAATAAGAACATGTGATCTAAGAAAGAAGAGGACTGATGAGAATTTTCTGATTATATTTGAAAAGGCCAGCAAAATGACATATGCGCAAAACCCTTATGCACCCTTACTCAGGACGAATGTGTTCAGATGTATTGAATTTTATATTTTGAAGTTTTGGATAACCTTTTGATGGAAATTAAGAGATTTTGCAATTGTGAAATAATTGTTTGCTTAGCCGATAACAGAAACTTTGAAGAATACAACATGTGCTTCCCTTATAGTGCTCTTGAAAACTTGCAAAATTTCTTTGGATCTGTGTTTCCCAAGATGCGTCACTTAACCCTTTGTTGCCTGACTGTACTTTAAAGTACCATCTCATATTTCTTGGCTTCGGAATTATTCAGTAAGTCCTACCCTTGTATTTTCCTCATTGTACTTTCAAGTAACTAATTCTTGAAACAGAGATATTTCATTTTTGAGGTTGGTATTGATGATAAACGTGGGAGATCGTTTTATTCTTAGGAGTGTAGTCAGTGTTACCACTGTAAACAAACGACATTTTGATGGATTATTTCTTAGATCCTATTGTTACATTTGACCTGCAAGTGATCTTAGTACATGTAATTATGCTTCTGTAATGCAATAAAATACTCAAATTGATGAAATTTGCAATTGGTGTGGATATATAGCTAGTAAATGGCGAGGTACTTAGAAGTACCGTCAGGCCATATGGAGGGTCTCATGTTAGTCATATCTGAAACCAAAAGTAATGCTTTCCTTCGATGGACAAGTGTTTTTCTATGGAAAGGCAGTAAAGGTATGTACTTAGCATCTAATTTCCATGGAACAGAAGCCACAACTGTTTCTAGGAAACAGAAGGATGGAAGTAATATTACTGTTGATTGCCCGGTTCTTGTGCAAGACAACAATGCACACATTGGTGGAGTGGACCATGCTGACAGACTTCGAGGCGTATATGGTTAAGACCGTCGATCCAAAAATGGTGGCATAGATTATTTTGGGGAATGATTGAGATAGCACTTGTCAGTGCCTACATCATACTGTAATCTGCATGAAAAAGTCCCTCTAATGGCATTCCAGCATAATGTGGCCCTAGGACTGATGAACCAGAAAGAAATTAGTCTTCCAGGAAAACTTTCACGTGATATGAGGTCACCAAAGTCACCAGAGCAAACTTTTCTACCAAAAAGGAGGAAAAAAGAATATTCTATGCCCAGTGATGTCAGACTAAGTAATCGTGGAAATCATTTTGTTGTTTTTGAAAAAAACCGTGGTCGATGTGAGGTGTGTTCAAGAAAAAAGGTGCAGTCAAGACCGCATTCAAAGTTTACTACATGTAGTGTTTTTCTCTGCTGCAATGAAAAAAAACTGCTTTGCAGAGTATCATAATGTGTCAGCTGTATAGGATGTATGCAAGATGTTCTACATACGAATAATAATAGAAGACTTCACTCTTATTACACATATTTGCTTTAAATTTTGCTTTTACATTTTTGTATTAGTTTTAGGTATGAAAAACATGTTCTAATAATATTTTGTGACAATAAATGTGATATAATTCCAAAATGTGAACATTCTTATCTATCCAGATCTGAAGCCTCCTATATGCCTGACGGTACTTAAAAGTACCAGACCCCAAAAACATACCAAAAATTTAAATTATGATTTGAAAGTATTAGCATATTCCATTAGAATGTGAAAAAATCAAGTATACTTATTTTTCACTATTCAGGCAACAAAGGGTTAAGAAACGAACGCTATTTTGTATGCCGATGAAAAGTACAGACATGTTTCTACTGAAAAGATGTTCCAAATGCTTCACGGAGATAAAGACATTTTTACGCAGGCTTATAAATTGTTCTCCCTTATTCTGTCCATCTCATCTACTACTGCGTCAGTGGAAATACGCTTTTCTTGCCTAAAACATATAAAAACATACCTTAGAAATGCAATTTCAGAAGAGAGACTTTCTTATTTGGGGAATATTGCTATTCAGAAAGAACTACTTCTGTAGTTAATGAACAAACAACCATTCTATGAGACATTACCGACAAGTTTGCAGCTTTGAAGTACCGGAGGATCGACTTGATGTACAAAAAATAGAGTTCAATTATTAAGAAAACAATTTTTCGGTTTCTAGCATCAGTAAACAGCTGTGCATTGTAAATGAAAACACGACAAAATGTCCAGCTCTTTCCAAGGGTGCCACTCATCTATAATTGTTAGTCTCCCGGTCAGATCTTACCTCTACTTTGCATTGTAGAGCAAAGGTAGCCACATGGTTGCTGCGCTGTGACGTTACACAGTGCTCCAGTCTGTATACATTTTTGGTCACGTGCTGGAACCTCCGCCAGTCACAGGTACAAGGTACGAGTACAAAACAACCAAAAGCAACACGTAGTTCCTAAATCTGTTGCTCGAAACCGAACGGGTTATAGATCTTCACCCTACTTTACAGCCACGAACTGCCACTGCTGAAAACATCCTAGGGATATACGCTATTATTTTTAGGTAAATAGTAAAGTATAATATATTCTTTATTCCCAAAAAATCATTCCTTTTTTTAACAGTTATCTGGTGTATTAGATTAACAGTTTGCATTTTACTACCACTATCAGTGCTAATGTAAGTCAATGCAGAGATTCACTTAAGCCATTATAACTACATTCGGTGTGGATATTTTTTTAAAATAAAAAAAATGGCTGAGGGTATTGAACCAAGGAACACATTACAGGAAGAATTGTGTAAATAAGTTAACTTGGCAAGGATTGGAATAAAAAAGAATACTAGTAAAGAAAAGTGATTTTAGGCTGTTTTTCTGGAGTGACACTTAGGCCAGAAGTGATTTGAGGTTTTTTTTTTTCTTTTTAGCTTGATAGAACTAAGACTCATCGTGAAACCTTTGTGGGCCCTTTAACCCTTCAACGTTCAGCACAGTTTAGGAAATTGCTTTGTCTGCTAAGGCAGGTTTTAATGTACCTTAGCTTGTAATAATAAGTTAAATCTGTTATGATATCTGCCAATAACTTTGCATGTTTTTCTCTGTTCTATTTGTAGGCTGTTGGATGACTTGTAGAAAAGAATTGGCATTCAATAATTGCGTGTTCTTTGGTTACTCCATTAATAAATTTCAAACCCCCCATAAAAAAAAAAAAATTAAAAAAAAATCTGTAAGAAGGTGCATGCAAGTCCTTTTACAGAAATTCTGAACATGCAACCCTATGAAGAATTTTACTGTAATACATAATACATTGGATTACTGCAGAAAGATCCTGATTTGGTGTAATTTGTGGTAAAAACTACATTTCAAACTTATCCCATTTGTTAAAATTTCACATTTTTCGAAGTTTATCTGGAAGAAGCCTTTTCAGTCATTCATTTCAAAAGCAATTTTGTAGTTCTGCACCAACTGTTTTATAGCATGACCACAGCCACGTGCCCTTCACTCTTACATGGAATCTAAACCACAAGGATGAGACTTTATAACTGAAAAATCCCACATGCACTGGTCAGGAATTTAATCACAGGTGTCTTTGCAGGAAACCCATGACAAAGTCTACATGCTATCCTGTCCCCAATTTCAGTTTTATTTCTTTTCATATACCTGATTTCTCTATTGAAACCTATTCAGTTGACTGGCACCATTATTCAGATTTTAGAGGGTCAAGTTAAAAAATTTAAAGATTCATGCTCTATATCATGGCATGTAAACATCCAAACAAGTATAAGAAGCAAGAGAAGCGTTGTTTCTTTGATGATGAGCAAATTACCCAGTATCCTTTGGCTCTCAAAGAAGAATTACGGAAACAAAGCACTTTGGGACTCCCCCCACCCCCAGCTCTCAGGGAAAGTAAAACATCTAATTTATTCAGGGTTTTTTTTTTTTTTTTCAAGAAAATGATTTTACAATCGGTATTACGTATAAGTGGTAGGGGATACCATGTGTGGTACTCTACCATGGAATACCAGTTGCCATACATCTTCCAAAATATTAAAAATGTGGGAAACTGGGAGTGAATTTCTAGATCCTAATGGGTGGGTAGGAGACAGGGATCTGCGCTCAGATGGCCTTCACATAAACCGCAGTGATATGTATAAGTTAGGAAATTTGTTTGGAAGGGTAATAGGGAGGTACATTCAGGGAAACGGGGTGGCCTAAGGAGCGGTGATAAGGGAACAGGGAACTGGAAATCAAGTAGGGATGACAAAATTGTTAGTGTTGAACTGTAGAAGTATTGTAAAGAAAGGAATAGAATTGAGTAATTTAATAGATATATATTTACCAGATATTGTAATAGGAGTTGAATCATGACTGAGAAATGATATAATGGATGTAGAAATTTTCTCACAGAATTGGAGTGTGTATCGAAGAGATAGGATAGGAATGTTGGGAGGGAGAGTATTCATTCTGGAGAAAGAAGAATTTGTAAGCTATGAGAAAGTTAAAGATGAGACGTATGAAATTCTAGGTGTGAGGCTCATTTCTAAAGATAATAGGCAACTTGATATATATGGAGTGTACAGACCGGGAAAGGGTAGCACTGACATGGATTCAGAATTATTTGATAAGATAATCAGCTATGTAGGAAACGACAAGGAAAGAAATGCGATTGTAGCGGGAGATCTAAATTTACCAGATGTCAATTGGAAAGGAAATGCGAACGACAGGAAGCATGACCAACAAATGGCAATTAAGTTAATATGGGAATGGTATGTTGATAAATGGGATTAGGAGTCAGGTTGTGAGTTTCACAAATAGGAAAATTCCTCTCAGTTTTAATTACTGCATTGATGGGGTGAAAGTTCCTTTTGGGGATCATTGTAAGTATCTAGGTGTTAATATAAGGAAAGATCTTCATTTGGGTAATAACAAATGGGATTGTAAATGAAGGGTACAGATCTCTGCACATGGTTATGAGGGTGTTTAGGGGTTGTAGTAAGGATGTAAACGAGAGGGCATACAAGTCTTTGGTAAGACCCCAACTAGAGTATGGTTCCAGTGTATGGGACCCTCACCAGGATTACCTGATTCAAGAACTGGAAAAAAATCTAAAGAAAAGCAGCTCGATTTGTTCTGGGCGATTTCCAACAAAAGAGTAACGTGTTGCAAAGTTTGGGTTGGGAAGAATTGAGAGGAAGAAGGAGAGCTGCTCGACTAAGTGGTATGTTCTGAGCTGTCAGCGGAGAGGTGGCGTGGAATGACAGTAGACGAATAAGTTTGAGTGGTGTTTATAAATATCACAATATTAAGATAAAGTTGGAATTCACGAGGACAAACTGGGGCAAATATTAATTTATAGGAAGGGGAGTTAGGGATGGGAATAACTTACCAAGGAAGATTTTCAATAAATTTCCGATTTCTTTGAAATCATTTAGGAAAAGGCTAGGAAAACAACAGATAGGGAATCTGCCACCTGTGCGAACTAATTCAGTTCTACTACTATTTTTTTTTATTTTTATTTTACTTTAACCATCACTGGTTGTAATGAACACCCCTCCTGAAATGTTTTAATCGAATTTTGCTTTTGGCTGGCAGGGTATGACTACACAGATATGCCAAGGGAACAGTATATGTAAATGTTCCACTAACAACTATTCAGCATTACTGATTATGTAATTCTCTTGTGTGTGGAGTTTGAAGAGGAAAAGGCTGACTGGAACATTAAATGGATGAAGAAAGAATGCCAAAACCAACTATGGAACTACAAGAGAAAGGAGGGAGGTGCTTAAGATAATCTAGAATACACTGGTCATGGCTGATAACAGTGATGGAAACCAAGACTCGAAATGGAACACTAATGAAATGCTGAGAGTAAAATTGTGGAAAACCACATTTTCCACAACCCAGGTCCATCTGGATGAAGTATCACGTTGCCTATCTTAAATTCTTGTAGACATCATTTATCTTACACTTTCTGTTAAAGATATTGCTCTGAAAATTCCCTTCTTAAAACAGAATAAATGTTTGCTACTTTACAATAAATTATATGTGGCTTAGTAATCCATAAATTTGAAACCTGTCTAAAAAATGCATTTAAAAATACATGTAAGCACCTTTGAATACTGGAACATCATCTCAGAATACTTTTATCATAACAGTGCGACGTTCAATGTGAAACGATATTTTCCATTTTACGAATTTTTTTATAAAGGTAAAGGATGCTTACCATATATTGAGAGCTTGGGCATTTTTGACGTAAATATATATAGTTATATTGTTAATATTTTGATTTATTAAAGTAAGGTTAATATATCTGCTAATAAATAGGCTATTCAAACAAGAAAACTAATTGTGTATAGCTAGTTTGCCATTATAAAAAAAAAATCTTCTCAAATTTATTACGGAAGCCATTGAAGTGTGCCAACAATATAAAAATCTCAACTTTCAGGAAGAGGATACAATTTCAAATTTTAATCATAATCTAATATACAATGTTATTATAGTTCAAGGCCCAATATATATAATCTGTAATGTTTCAATTTTGTATATTGGATTCATTACTGTAGTTACGGTTTATGATTCTAAATTCTATGACCAATGTTTGTTTTTCAGATTAACCAGAGTATGATTTTGAAAACGGTAAGAGTTCCCATACTAAGTGTAGAGGATACAATACTAGTCAGATGTACTAATTTATTGCCATTGACTTTGTTGCTCATCAGACTTCCAAAATTGCAATACAAATTGTAAAATGTCATTGAATTTTAGTAGGAAACCAAACACAGGCAGATCATTTCTTTCCTGTATTAACCTCTATGTTGCAGGTCTGCAGTTTGTCAATCTGACTGATACAGCATATTTATTACAGGTATAATGAACAGCGTTCAGAGTATCCCTCTCTTTTTATTCTGACAGATACTTCCCAGTGTCATTACAGTATTTAATTTATGGTACTGGTAAGTCTTACCTTAGGCGACGGCATAACCGAGTATGTGTTCATGATTCTGTCTGGGAATTCTTCTCGGATTTTTGATATCAGTAATGTTCCCAGCCCAGATCCAGTACCCCCACCAAGGGAATGTGTCAGCTGGAAACCTTGTAAACAATCACAGCTCTCACATTCCTTGCGGATGACATCAAGGACTGCATCCACCAACTCTGCTCCGTCTGTGTAGTGGCCTTTTGCCCAGTTGTTGCTAGCTCCATTCTGTCCATAAATGTAGTTGTCTGGCCGGAATAACTGGCCATAAGTACCACAACGTATGGCGTCCATAACACCAGGCTCCAGGTCGAGAAGGATGGCACGAGGTACGTACTTTCCACCTGAATAGGATGAAGCTACTGTAACATGATGTATTTGAAATTAGAGGATGTCCAAAAATGGGGATAAGGAAATCCGTATTCCCAGTTTTGGAGATTCACTAAATGAAGTATGGCAGGGCAAAGTGATCTGAGTACCACAACTTTGGAAAATAGTTGCTTTTGCCCAAACTATTCTAAATGCCATTATCAATGCTAAGCTATATGGCCTATGTGTATTTTATTGTACATTGCAGTTGACAAACTTGTCTAGATAATACTGGATCTATGTTGCGGTACCACTATTAGGCAAAGTGATTTGCCATCGGATGGTAGACTGTAACCTGCCTCTCTTGTTTTGAGATTCTATGGTGGTGTCAATACAGGCTTAAATATGAAGTTTCTCTTGTAATTCTGTGGTAGTTCATGTATTGTGTTTGTATGTTATCTTCAAAGCTTCGTGCTCGTGAATTAATAGGAATAATCATGGAGTCATTCTCTACAAACGAAACTAGAGCGAGATTGCAAGTTTGGAATCCTTTCTGGTGCTGAAGCCAGGAATCAAAGTGAACAATCAGGCAAAACAAATCATCTACGTATAGACCATGAGGGCCCATGGTGGAAGGTAAAGGCCACCACCATCCGTAACCTCGTCACTTGGTGGGGAAGAGCGGTTAGCTCTACACCCAGATACCTTTGCCCCCAGGAATTAACCTGGAACTCTTTTGGTGTAGGCTGAATTAACCTCAGGGTCTCCTCCGGAAGTGGATATCTAGTTGCCTACATTTTCTGACTCCTTTGATGGAGAATCGAACCCATGTCCTTGCGGGTCAACCGAGCACGCCTTACCGGGTCGAAGAGGCAGCTCCTTAGTGAAACAAGTGTCTTTGTTCATATATCCTCCTTTCGTGATTCATTCAATGTCCTATTTTATGAGTGAAGAAAACATTTTTTGGAAGTTGTGAGAGTACTTCATGGTGGGTTTTTAAGAGAGGAATGGTCTAGAACGTCTTCAGATGTTGAGTGCTTATTGATGAGATTTTGTAAGTGAAAAGATTCATTATTTCAGAATTCTGTCTGGGTGCCATATTGATAAGTTGTGAGTTAATGAGGCTAAGATATTTCTTTTAAATTCTATCAGTCACTGTTTATTGATTGTGAAGAAAAGGACACAAATTCAAAGAACTTCATTTCCTTATGTTCTTTTTATATTTTTCAGCAATTCATTTTAAATATCCCTGAAATGTTTGTAGAACAAAAATCCACGCTTCCCCTAAGGTGCATCCACACCAAGATGTTTTCATTATATTTGTTATGAACACTTATTGAATAATGTTTATGAACATTTTTGTACGTTAACAGAAGAGCGTGTTTATTAACTTTTCGAGCATGTTGATAAACAACATTTCTGTAACTTTTGTGAATGAAACTTCATTAACATTTCATGTTTTCGTTAACATTTCAGTTTGCACATGCGCACAGATGCAATTATAGTATGCGAACCTTTTAAACCAAGTTCTCATTCAGCACTATGGAGCTCAGGGCTCAAGAAAAGGTTCGCGTACTATACAGCCTGCAGATTCGTAGCGTGGAATACGATGATTTCATATTTCTTCTGAAAATTGACCCATCACATCGCAAGCAGAAGTACTAGTACACAGTACCTTCAATTCTGTACGATATTTTCTCTGTGTTCTAATGTAGTTTTATTTTCAGTTTCGCTTCTCACTGAATAACCTAACCTCCCATAATCGCTTGTATATCATCAAAATACTATCCTAATTTGGTATATAAAATGAAGATTCTCTTAACTTCGTACAATTACCAATTCCTCGATATTGTTGTATAAAGCTTCAAACACCTCAGACGCTATAACTGAAATTACTTGTATGATACTCTATAGACAAATACATAGATATACAGGGTTATACCATTAAGATGTTGCATGGAAATAATGTGTAAACCATTAAATATATATGTTCTGTTTTCATACTCTTAAATGATACCCAGAGGCTTTTAAGGTAGGCTACTTATTCTCATGGGGGTGATTAATAACCGAGATATGGATGCTAACTCCATATTTTTATATGGAATGGCACAAATTCATGCAGCTGGCCTAAAATCAAATCAATCAAGTCAATACGGATCTGCATTCAGGACAGTCGCCCATTTGGCAGTTTCCCTATCTGTTTTCCTAGCCTTTTCTTAAATGATTTCAAAGAAATTGGAAATTTATTAAACATCTCCCTTGGTAATTTATTCCAATCCCTAACTCCCCTTCCTATGAATGAATATTTGCCCCAATTTGACCTCTTGAATTTTATCTTCATATTGTGATCTTTCCTACTTTTAAGACCCCACTCAAACTTATTTATCTACTGATGTCATTCCACGCCATGTCTCCACTGACAGCTCTGAACATACCACTTAGTCGAGCAGCTCATCTTTCTCCCAATTCTTCCTAGCCCAAACTTGGAAACATTTTTGTACCACTACTCTTGAAATCACCCAGAACAAACCGAGCTGCTTTTCTTTGGATTTTTTCCAGTTCTTGAATTAGGTAATCCTGGTGAGGGTCCCATACACTGGAACCATACTCTAGTTGGGGTCTTACCAGAGACTTATATGCACTCTCCTTTACATCCTTACAACCCCTGAACACCCTCATAACCATGTGCAGATATCTGTACCCTTTATCTACAATCCCAATTATGTGATTACCCCAATGAAGATTTGTCTTAACCCCGTTTATCAACAGACCATTGCCTGCTGTCCATCTCACAACATTATTGAGGCCACGTTGCAGTTGCTCACAATCTTTTAACTTATTTATTATTCTATACAGAATAACATCATTGCAAAAAGCCTTACTTCTGATTCCACTTGTTTACTCATATCATTTGTATATATAAGAAAACAAAGGTCCAAAAATACTGCCTTGAGGAATTCTCTTATTACAGGATCAAATAGAGATTTGCCTACTCTAATTCTGAGATCTATTTTCTAAAAATATAGCAACCCATTCAGTCCCTCTTGTCTAGTCCAATTATGCTCATTTTTGCCAGTAGTCTCCCATGATCCACCTTATCAAATGCTTTAGACAGGTCAATCACGATACAGTCCATTTGACATCCTGAATCCAAGATATCTGCTATATCTTGCTGGAATCCTACAAGTTGAGCTTCAGTGATATAACCTTTCCTAAAACCAAACTGCCTTCTATCAAACCAGTTATTAATTTCGCAAACATGTCTAATATAATCAGAAAGAATGCCTTCCCAAAGCTTACATGCAACGCATGTCAAACTTACTGGCCTGTAATTTTCAGCTTTACGTCTGTCACCCTTTCCTTTATACACAGGGGCTACTATAGCAACTCTCCATTCATTTGGTATGGCTCCTTCAATCAAGCAATAATCAAATAAGTACTTCAGATATGGTACTATATCCCAACCCATTGCCTTTAGTATATCCCCAGAAATCTGATCAATTCCAGCCACTTTTCTAGTTTGCAACTTTTGTATCTTATTGTAAATGTCCTTGATATCATATGTAAATTTTATTACTTCTTTGGCCTTAGTCTCCTCCTCTGTCTCGACATTATCCTTGTAACCAACAATCTTTACGTACTGCTGACTGAACACTTCTGCCTTTTGAAGATCCTTACATAACCACTCCCATAGTTCTATAATTATTCCTGGAATGTCCTTCTTGGAACCTGTAATGCCTTAAAATACCTATACATACCCTTCCATTTTTTACTAAAATTTGTATGACTGCCAATTATGCTTGCCATCATGTTATCCTTTGCTGCCTTGTTTGATAGATTCATTTTCTTACTAAGTTCCTTCAATTTCTCCTTACTTCCACAGCCATTTCTAACTATTTCTTTGCAATCTGCACCTCCTTAATCTCTATTCCTCTTTATAATAAGATGGGTTCTTATCATTCCTTACCACCTTCAAAGGTACAAACCTGTTTTCACATCCCTCAACAATTGCTTTAAACCCATCCCAGAGTGTTTACTTTTTTATTTAACGTTATCTACCGGTCATAGTTACGTTGTAGAAACTGCCTCATGCCTGCTTCATCAGCCATATGGTACTGCCCAACAGTCCTAATTTTAAGACCTTCCTTTCTATCACATTTATTTTTAACTACAACAAAAACAGCTTTATGATCACTAATACGATCTATTATTTCAGTTTCTCTATAGAGCTCATCTGGTTTTACCAGCACCACATCCAGGATTTTTTTCCTTCTAGTTGGTTCCATCACTTTCTGAATCAGCTGTCCTTCCCATATTAACTTATTCACCATTTGCTGGTCATGCTTCCTGTCGTTCGTATTTCCTTCCCAATTGACACCTGGTAAATTAACATCTCCCGCTACAGTCACACTCCTTTCCATGTTTCCCACATAGATGATTATGTAATCAAATAATTCTGAATCCGTGTCAATGCTACCCTTTCCCAGTCTGTACACTCGAAATATATCAAGTTAACTATTATCTTTAGAAATGAGCCTTACACCTAAAATTTCATATTTTTCATCTTTAACTTTTTGTAGCTTACAAATTCTTGTTTCACTAGAATGAAAACTCCTCACCCACCATTCCTATCCTATCTCTACAATACACACTCCAGTTCCGTGAGAAAAATTCTGCATCCATTATATCATTTCTCAGCCATGATTCAACTCCTATGACAATATGTGGTAAGTATAAATCTATTAAATTGCTTAATTCTATTCCTTTCTTTACAATACTTCTACAGTTCAGCACTAACATTTTTATGTCGTCCCTACTTGATATCCACTTCCCTGTTCCCTTATCACCGCTCCCTAGGCCACCCTGTTTCCCTGAATGTACCTCCCTATAACCCTTCCAAAAATATTTTTTAACATATGTACCACTGCAGTTTAAGTGAACGTCATCTCAGCACTGATCCCCATCTCCTACCAGCCCATTAGGATCTAGAAAATTTACTCCCAGTATCCCACAGACCCACTCCAAATTCTCATTTAAATCCCCAATCACCCTCCAGTCAGTATCCCTCCTACACAGTATTCCACTGATAATCTCCACTTCCTTGAACTTCACCCGTACTGCATTTAGCAGATCCCACACATCAACTATTGTGGTACTTATATCAGCCTGCCGTATGTTGTTGGTACCAACATGAAACATTACCACCTCCTTCCCCTCTTCCCTCTCTTCTACTTTCCTCAACATCTGCCTCAACCTAATTCCTGGTTAACACTATCCTGGTTCCCTTTCCTCCACACACTTTCCCCACATGTCGAACGATGGAATCCCCATGACCAGAGCCTCAACCCTACCCACCTCATTTGATCCCCTCCACTCCTGGTCAGCCCGATCTTTCCTGATAGTTGCAGAAGCTACTTCCTCCTCATTTTTCTCCTTCCCGTGACCCTGTTCCACCTGTTTTCCTATCACCTACTCTACATTCCCTTTCCTACCTTTTCCCTTCCTCCTACTTCCACACATCTCAGCAACAGTTCCCTGTTCCTTATCTTCCCTCTGTTCTACCTGGAGTGACTTGTACCGATTTTGCATAGACACCTGTCCTGAATTCTGATCCTAAATAGAGCCCTTAGCCTGCAATCTCCTTCCCCTTAGAACATCAGACCACCTGTCTTCTACACTTCCCCCCTTTCCTTCCCCTCCCTCTTTTACATCTACTGTAACCTGTACATTGTTTGAGTGAGGCCTATCTTCCTTCTTGTCTTCTGTGAGAATCCTAATTATCTTCCTCGAACTCTCCAACTCCTCCCTCATACCCCTCAATGCGTCGCCACACCCACAGTTCTTGCACTTGCAATCCTTAGCCATTCTTTACAGAAAAAAATGAAAATAAAAATAAAAATAAAAATAAAATAACTTACTGGTATGTGCAAAAAATTAACTGAGGGATTTATTGACTGGGATAGAACTCAAAGATCACACGACAATAAGGTAATTAATATACGACTACACTACAATACTACTCAGTCTTACTCTATTTTTGTCCTACAACACCCTAACAGGATAAAAACTGCTTGTTAATTACTGAATACTGTAAGCAATATACAAGAATAACCCAATTCTAAACTGCAATTAAGCCTATCCTAATTACAAGTTCAACTGAGTACAAGTTCAAAGAGGTATTTAAGCATTTTCAACATCGGACAGTTACTTTTTGAGTTATCAATAAAAACCTTATTTGGGCTTTTGCGTGCCGCATCACCCAGCGTGGGGTCGGCCAAGAACATGTTGGCACCCAAGCTGTTTCCTGGGGCATTGATTCCAGCCACAAATTGGATACCAGGCATGCACTTTAAACTATCGTACACAAGGTGATGTACCGTACCATACCCGGGGTGTGCAACGTTATTGTATGACTGGCGAACACACTACGGGAAAGGGAGATTAAAATTTTTGTTTTATTTTGTAATCCATGTGTAACAGGTCAGCGTCATAACAATTACACTGACGAGACTATGTTCCCGAGACCACACCCTTAGGATCATTTCCAGTGAAGTCTACCTCTGACATTCGTTTGCTTTTCTAGGAGCAACTCTTCAGATGTCCTCTGTTATGTTTACTTCTCAATTCATACAGTAGTATGTACTGCACACTCAAACCAGAGGCAATTAGGCCTATTGCTTTCGTTATGTTCCTTTGGAGTCAAAGTAATTATTTTATTCTTTTTAAAACATCAACCCTCCCTGTCCTGTCATGAGTTCGCCTGTCAATCACACGTGTACGATATGCTTACATGCCTGGTATCCATTTTATAGCTGGAATCACACGCAGGAAACTACTTGTGTGTCAGTATGTCTTTGCCCGACTGTATGCCGTGTGATGTGGCATGCAAAACCTTGCATGCTGTTATCGATATCTCAAAAGTAACTGTCCGATTTTGAAAATACTTACATATTTGAACTTTTATGCAGTTAAAATTTAGGCCAGATGAAAGAATTTGTGCCATTTCATTTAAAAATATGGATTTAGAATCAGTATCTCCGTTATTAATCACCCCATGAGAATACGTAACACAATATTACAAGCCCCTGGGTATCATTTACGAATATGAAAACAATGCAGATATCTTTAATGGTTTAGACATTATGTCCGTGTAACATCTTAGACAAATAAAACTGTATAATTGAAATGTCACCAGTTGCTAGGAATCTTTAAAGTTATAGCCTAGCTAAAAAGAAGTAGCCTGTCTGTAGTGGAGCCAACTTTCCGATAATCTGTTTCATTACTTGCAATTTCAGACCCAATTACTGTTCACAAGAACTGGAAGTCATGTGGTGGCATTCAAGAGAATTTTTAAAGCCTGCTGCATCATGAATTAAAGGTTCTGACATAAGTGTTCTTTCCAGACTTAAAATTTTACTCTCCTTTCTAGTAATTTTTTTTTTTTTTTTTTTTTTTTTTTTGCCACTCGTCGCATCTGCCCTTTTCTTTAATTGTACTCACTTAAATAATAAAGACTGCAGCTGTAAGTATTTTCTTCCTGACACTATGAATTGTAACCCCACAAACAGCTATTTTGGTGTGGACACAATGTTGAAGTTTGTTAAGAAAAGTTTTGTTAGGTGGGGGAAATATTTCCATTAATGTTTATTAATTTTGGTGTGGAATAACCATTACTGTATGCTTGAAGAGAAAATCCTCAATCAGTGTTCGCAAGATCATTTTTTTTTCCATTTTCCTCTAAAAATATCTTTTTGGTGCTTACCTAGATCACTTTGCTCTGCCATCCTTCAAATTATTTTAGTTTGACAAAAGTGGGAAAATGTTTTTCTTTGACAGTTATTATAAATTATACTGCACAATGAAAATTAGTAAAGTTCTAGGACTACATTATCTTCACATTGGCGATGCTTTGTCATAGAAAGCTGGGATCAAGGACAGGATAAGCAAACACAGGTTAGTGAGGGAGCAAAAATCAACAAAGGTGAGAGTAGGATAAAACGCATGGAGGACAAATTTCTCACTTTCACACCCTGCAATCATCGAACTCCTATCCAATTCTTCTAAATTTCTTTTCAGCAGCCGATCAGTTGTATTTCCTTGTATTAAGTGTAACTTTAAGGAGTCCACCTTTTCAATACTAATCAGTATACTTGTCATAAGAGAAATGCAATTACGTTCTCAATACTATGCGTTTTGTCCTGATATGGGACATCACTTGCTGTAAGAGCACTAGGTACAAATATCCAAAATATTTAAAGGAACACATTAAAAGTACAGTATGTAAAATAATGTATATGTACACTGTATTAAAAAACACTTGTTCATTAAACTACCAAATAAATTTTTCGAGATTTAATTGTGTTTAAATCAAGAGTCCCAAGAAAGCATTAACTTTATATTATAGATAATGTGTAGGGGTTTAAAATAAACTGCAGTAGAAATGCCAAGTTGAGGCCACAGTTAAAAATGGACCACATTTTCATTAAAAGCATTGCATCCTTAGAATTAGATGCTAGGTTAGTCTTATTACTAAAAACAGGAGGCTCTTTGATATTTTGATATTTTAATTCTTACATTTCCTATAGCTAGAGGAACTCATTGTAGTGAAAATTCTCAAAAGCATTAAAAAGGACAGAAGACTACTGAGCACTAAGAATGTATGGAGTTCAAAGCTGGTTCAACCTCATTTCTATGAAAGTAGCACGTATTTATAGCACCCTGGAGCTTTCGAATACTACTTTTGAAAAACTGGTCTCCATGACCCACAGTGACTAACAAGGTCTGCAGTTCATGGAGATACCCCTAATAATCTATACCACGCAATAATAAACTAGATTTATTTAATTATAATTGTTTAATTCAATGAAGGTTCCATCAGAAACGTAATAAATATGAAAGGGTTGCACCTGCAGGAAAAAAAAAAAAAAATTTCCATCTCCCACTCCCCAACAAGAAAATTACATGCAACCTATCAGCAACACAAATTTCACCATAGCAGATATTTTAATACAATCTATATTCACTGAATATAGGATATTAAAGGAATTACTATAAAATTACAAAACTAATCTTATAATAGATATTTTAAGTTCAATATTTTGTAGGGTTAGAAATACAACGTAAATAAATATGATTTCTTAAAAGTTTTATAACTTTACTGTACTCTTATTCAAAAATAAACTGGACCATGCAGCATACTTTCTGGGATGCACAGGCACTTTATTTTATTGCTATCCATGGATCATGCATTCTATGCTGAAGAGGCCGATTTCAGCGAGCCTGTCTTGGGTTAAACTTGTACAGATGCACCTACGAAATTTTAAGTTTAGGAAAATGTTTGTTTTGTGGATGAAACAGGATTAGGAATACTTAGGTCTAATATTTGATATTCTGGTACAGATTTTACCTGTTTATTTAACAACAGCGTGGCTCAGACATTTGCGAGAGCGTGCCGTTTGTTATGAGAGAGAGCTGTACTTTGACTCAACACGGTAAATCATTTACAGGCAGATCCAACCATTCAACAACATTATTCCCCATACATACTGAAAAAAAAAAAAAAAAAAAAAAAACCCTCAACTTTTTCGGCCAATCATGCAAATATTACCTTGTCACCTTTCCCGCACAGAGTGACATTCAGGTGAAGTTATTTAGTTTATCTTGGGAAGTCTGGGGGCCCTCCATCCCTGGAGCTGCCTGCATTACAGGGCCTAACATTACACCACTGTTCCGTGCATTGTTCTGACCAAGAACTTTAACATTCTGAAGAACAATGTGGAAAATTACTATCAGGAAAATATCCCTCAATAAATAGGGGAAAGGCGGGATGACCAATTCTGTGTCCAGTGGCGTACATTAATGGACTGTATTTATTGGCCATTGTCAACATTCCCTGCTTTTACTGTAAATGGCATCACAAGAAAATTGAAGTTTAATATTACCGTATGACATCAGAGCTAGATAATTTGGGTGGATGTCTTACCGAATGCTTGATTGTAGTAAACATTTATTCGCTCCAGCTGCAGGTTCGAGGTTCCAACGTACTTTCCTGTGGCATCTATCCCATGCTCTCTAGTTATTACTTCCCAGAACTGCAACAAAAAATAGATGCCAATTATTAAAGGACTGAATAACTATATATACAGAAATTTTCCATAAAACCTTAACTAGGTGAGAAAGACTATTGGCTTATTCCTCTGTTGAAGGAAGGTAAGAGGGTGAAGCATACTTCAATATTACTGTTTAGTTCTCTTCATGTAGAATATGTCTATTGTTTCCTTATATCTCAATCAATCACTAATTATCTGCATTTAGAGCAGTCGCCCAGGTGGCAGATTGCCTATCTGTTTTCCTAACTGTTTCTTTTTCTCGCTAAAAAATCTGTGTACCAAACTCCCTTTAACAATTTGAAAATGATTATACAAACTAGCATAAATACAAAATCTATCTTGAAAAGAGAAGGACCATACAGATTTCAAAGTAAAATGGTGCAAGATAGTGGCGTGCGCGCCATAATTGTGATGGAATTTAACATCTGCGCATGTGGTAACTCGGGACAATACGTATAGCCAAGTATTTAGTTTTCATCGATGCAAATTCTATTGATACCCGAGACAATACAGGATCATCCTATTAACAGAGAACCGTAGGTGAAGCCTCGGCCGGCAAGCTATAGCTTCCCGCCGGCCAGGTAATACGAGATCAAACTAGAGTGTCTGCCTGATAAATTCGTAAGTTCTCATCCCTAAGTTCTTGTCATGAAGAGGTTCTTCAGGGAGCAGATTAGGCTTTTCAGCACTCCAGTATCGGCTGTTGAGAGTTTTTGTACCCAACTAACTGAAACCAGGCTTCGTCTGTGAAGAGAATGTGATCGGGATAAATTTCTCCGTCATGCACATTACTGAAAATCTATTCACTAAATCTCTTTGATGGGCTGTCCCTTATAAACGAGTATGATTGTCTTCCTGAAGAACTTAGTTTTTGTGAGACCTTAAGTCTCTTGAGGCCAATCCTAGAACCACAGATTTTTCCACATTTGACATTTGTTCTGTTAGGTACTGGCTGTGTAGTTTTGTTTTTCTTCATGAGCTTATGTTTTCTTGCATTGTGCTTGTCAATTTCTGTTCTCTGCCTTTCTTGCTTGAAGCGCTGAGTTTCTTCCAAGACATTGCGACGCCAGACTGCGGTTACGTGCTGTAGCTTTCCAGTTGTTAGTTTTTATTTGACACTTTTCCATGTTGGATTTTAGCGCATCTTTGTAATGCTTTTGTGGTCTTCCAAGTTTTCTATGACCATCCTTTAGCTGGGAGTACATAATTATTTTTGTTTTGGGAGACAGAATTCAGGCATGCAAAAGATGTGGCCTGTCCAGCAAAGTTGGTGCTTGATAGTCATGGCCTCAATACCAGTGAAGTTAGCTTATTCCAGAACACTGATGTTAGTGTGTCGATCTTACCATTTCACCCTCAGGATCCTTCTCAGGCAACGTTGATTGTATTTTTTCCAGGCATCTTATGTGCCTCCTGTAGGTAGTCCACGTTTTGCATCCAAATGTAAGAGATGGTATAACAGTAGCTTTGTACACACAAAGCTTATAGTCTGAGTGCTGATATTATCAAAGACCCTTGACCGAAGACTAACAAAAGCCATACTAGCACACTAGAGGCGGTGTTGAATCTCATCAAGAATTGCATTTTCTGAGAGATGGCTGCCAAGGTTCTTCAGAACTTTGCCTTGGACTGTGATTGTAGGACATACGGAGGTGGAGTTGGGTGCAGGCTGGTAAAAGATCTGAGTCTTTTGGGGGTAAAAGCTTAGGCCAATACTTGTATAAACTTCAACAAATGCATTTAAGATTGCTTGTAAATCTTGTTCAGAGTTTGCAAGAACAACATTGTCAACAGTATACTGAAGTTCAATGAAAGATGTAATTGAATTTTTGGTCTTGGCTTGTCTACTGAGATTGAATAAACCTCCATCAGTCCTGTATTCAATTTCTATGCCTTTTGGTAGTTTCCCATCAACAGGATGAAGTATAGTCCCAACAAATATTGAGAACAGAGTGGGAGTTTTCACACAACCTTGCTTCATACCTGCTGTGATTTCAAAATTTTCTCCAGGGTTATTGTTGACAAGAACCATGCGTTTCATATTATCATGCAGCAATCTAAGAATATTTATGTACTTATTCTTGCCTATTCTTGCTAGGATCTTCCACAGGGTATCTTTTAACCAAATCAATGCCTATCTATGAATGCTATGTATAGAGGTAGACATTCTTTGCATTTCTCCTGCACTTGTCTAGCACAGAAAATCATACCTGTTGTGCTGCCATTGGGTTGAAATCCACACACAGTTTCAGGTAAGCAGTCTTCAGCGGGAGGCATCAGGCGGTTGGGTAGAATTCGAGCAAGTATTTTCCTAGCAATAGAAAGAAGGGTAATTCCACGGTAGTTACCAGTCAGTCAGTTCTGTCTCCTTTCTTTAAGATCGTAACTATCAGAGCATCTCTGAGATCAGAAGGTATTGTTTCAGTGTTCCATATTTCGACTGAGCATTAGTGTACGTTCAGCAAGAATTCGTCCACCTTCCTAGAAAAATTCAGCAGGAATTCTATCTGATCTGGCAGCTCTATTATTTTTGAGCTGTTTAATAGAATTTTCAACTTCTTGTAAGAAAGGAACTTCGCCAAGGTAAGATTTTGTAGGTTTTTGTGGAATTTTCAGGATTTCTACTATGTTTATCTCTGGGTCCTGTTTCACCAGTTCATGGAAATGTTCTTTCCATCGTGCATTAATGGAATTACTGTCTTTTAGAAGAGTAGAGCCATTCCTAGATTTAAGAGTGTTTAATCCTTGAGCTGTTGGGCAAGATACGGTTTTTGAAAAGAAAAAAAAAAGCTCTAGTGTTAGTGTCTGCTAGATGTTTCATTTCTTGAGACTTCATCGTCCAACTGTTTTGCAGAACACTGGTTTTCCTCTGAACATCTGCTTTTGCTTCTTGATATTCTCATTTCTTGGAGAGTGAACTAGGATTGATCTGCCAAGTTTGGTGTGCTGCTTTCTTTTTTTCTATTAGAGTCAATTTCTTGGTCATTTTCATCAAACCAGTCTTGATGTTTGACCCTAAGGTGTCCTACCGATTCTTCACCAGGTGATAGTATTGCAGTCTTCAGTGTTACCCAGTGTTCTTCAGTGGTTTTAGGATATTCATCCAGCAGTTTATCACCTAGGAGTTGTTGAAATTTTGCTTTAGTGCTATGATCCTTGGGACGGTCTGTTCATTTTAGGTCTCTTAAGTTTTCTGATTCCTTCGCTGCACGTGGATGTGAAGGGTCATCGTAGATCGTATAAGTCTGTGGTCCGTCCAGCAGTTGTCAGCACTTAGAGCCTTTGTGATTACCAAATCGCGTTGGTCTCGGGTGCGTACAATTATGTAATCAATTAGATGCCAGTGTCTTGACCATGGACGTTGCCATGATGTTTTAAATTTATCCTTTTGTCTGGAATAATGATCATAATTCTGTTTCACATAGGCTTTATTGCACCCTACGGGTCAGGGTGACCACAGTATTTTTCGCAACTAGTCAGTTACATATCTCAGGGCATTCATGCCTCCAGAAAAATGGTTAATTTTTCTATGTTTTGGTTTTACGTGTGTTCAAAGAGAAAATAATGACACCATATGCGGTCCAGCATTACGTACGGTAATTCAACGCTCAGCAGTGGATTTCGCGTGCGCAAACTTCAGTCAACTTTTCGACAAACACATCTGCATAACGAGAACCTTACTCTCTAAGTATAACTACATACTACCATTACAAATGAAAACTCATTCCATTCTATAAAAAATCAACCAAGAAACACATTTATTAAATTATCAAGACTTGCGAAAGAAATGGTTAATGTCAAATATTGCTCATGATCTTCCAATTGTCAACCTAATAAATAAATATTCTAATTCCTAAATCAAATATTCTAAGTCAGCGCTGGCTTATTCCTAAATTAAGTTTTCATATCTTAACATTCTGGGTCGCGTATTCCTGAAATGAATTGTTGCTTTGTTTAATCTTCCTATTAAAATTTACATCTGGTCATTTAAGTATACAGTATATCATAGTCTTCTGATCACGGTCAAAATTCGGTATATCAGTAAATTATTCCATCACTCATGGTGTTAATTATACACCCTCATCAAAAATACAATCATTACATTGTTCAAATTATCGTGGAAATGAACTGAATGTGAATAAAAGTGTTCTGAATACTAATATCAGTGACCTAAGTTACATTGAAAATTATCTGAGTTCGTTGGTGCAGACTACAGTGAGGAAAATGAAATATTGAATGACGCACTAAGCTTCTCGGTCCAATTGCCACTTAAGTACGGCTCCTAGCTAAATATTCGCTCTAATAATATTTCAGATTAACAAAGCATCAATGATATCCTACGTAAATCTCAAATAATTTCCCTACTCTAGCTATATAATTTCTTATGTAACGTATTCCAGTTCAATATGCACGTAGCCAATAAGCATTTTTTCATATATGGATGTGCAAGTGCCTACATTAAGATATTTTAACACTACATTACCTTACTAGTTACATCCTAGTTTGATCTTCCACGCCATTAACATTCATTCAGAATACGACAGTCATGCATTCATATACCCATCACCGGTTGTTATAATAGTCAAACCACTTTCACACTTCATTAAAATATGCGTAATTTTATTGTCCATACCTTGCTATAGTTCCTCCCTGGGGCATACTTATATTCCGTAGTCGCTTTACTTGTGCTCCTATATCGCACATTATATATACGTTTTACTTCCTGTTAATCTGCGCAATAATATATTTAAAATATCATATATACTTCATTATTTCATTACTAACCTTCGTTTCAACCCATATTTAATTAATTTAACATCTATAATTATCGCGTTTAACCTCCAATATTAATTAAACACAACGATACTATACGCGCACTTTATCTTGAGCCCGCATCTCCATAGTAACGAATGGGAACTAGGGCTGAAGAAAAGTGCGCGTACACGTATCACTCCAATAGCGCAGAATTCGTTCCTCAAAACGCATTTTGTCATACAATTTAACATATAACCCCAAATTCAGTATCTTTTTTTTTTCAATATAATAACACAGCAAAGAGTATGGTAATTTAACTTAACCAATTCAAACATGCGTTCCTCTGTGACGTAAACTGGGTTTGACTGGTATTACATCATTCATGGATCTTTCTAACTAACCGGGATTCTATGAAACATGTTACACTACGTCACACTTAAATCGTATTCTTACTTCCTTGGATAAGATGATATAGTAAATACGTTACCAATCTGTCACGAGATATCGTCTTAAATATCTCACACTGCACTTACTTGTATTCACTGCACACTTAATTATCTCACGTTTAGGCTATTCAGATCTATTGCATATACTGGTAATACTTTACATAAGAAATTATACTACTTAATACTATTACTTAGCTCGCCATTCAATATCTCGGGCCTTAGTTGCTCTTCGGTCTGGTCACAGGCCTTGGATGGAGAACTGGGCAGGTTCTCCATCACTGGTCTCTCGGGTAGAGTGACCTCCTCCACACGGGTCGGGTGGTTTCAACTGCCAGGATGACATCTCCCTCCAGGTTGGTCTATGCCGATTTAGCAAGCCATTATCTGTTCAGGAACACAGTAGACAATATCCATCGATACTGGAAAATGTGAATTCATCATGGTTCTGCGAAGTATATATATTTTTATAATGATTGCCTCTTCATTTACGCTATCGTTGCTATTATTTCCACTTAATATAGCTCAATTTCAAGCTCTCGCGACTCAATCAACTTCTTGTTTCCGAACGATTTTGCGTCTAAGTATTTTGACGACCTTTTCGAAATTTCTGGATTTTATTTCTTCTTTACTGTATTTCAACGTTTATCTCTTTGTTTTCTTCAATATTAACGACCTCTGAGCTTAAAATTCACGTTAGATACTGCAAATCTTGCTTATATTTTTAGAGCGATGTTCAGCAAGTCTTATCCTTACGAGGTCAATTTTTTAAGTCAGTTTTTATAATAATCCGATTGACCCTTTTTATTTTTTTAAACAATTCTATCGATTCTACACCATTGTACACCGCCTTCATAGTGGTAGGTTTAAGTTAGTCATGGCCTTCTGACATATATAAGTATCGATATCCTACTACACCTTTCTTTGCCTTGGCTGGCCTCTATCTTCCGTAGGCGCCATTTTGTATTACGTCCAGTAAATGCATCGGGTACATTATTTATGATCCATATGTCCGTACAGAATCTACTCATACTGTTAGAGGGGCCAATGACCTAAGTATTAGGCCCTTTTGAACAACATTCGTCATACAGCTAATCATTTTTATGAACATTTTCGAGGTTTTAGAGTCTTGGTGATAACATTAATACGTTTAATGGAATGGGAAATATTGATAAGAAGCGAAAGAGACGTAGAGTGCTAAAAGATGAAAATGTTGACGACATTGGACAACGCATGAAAAATTCTAAGGACTCTCAGCAGCCTTTCTCAATAAATTGGAATTTGACTGTCCCGTACTGTACCGGTTACGACCTGTACATGCATATTTTTTGAGAGTTAATTGTATTTAATCATCATGCGTATTACTCCGTGCAAGCCTGGTTTGTTTACCTCCAGCGGGACGAGCGAGCAAGCTGAGGACAGTTGTATGTGTGACGTAGCTGCAGGGGCTAGTTAGATCACCCGCCTGTCATGCCACGTGCAGCTGGCCTGAGCTCGTATGTTCTAGATTCAAGCGTCACACCTTCCCGAACATTCGATGGAGAAAAAATTTAAAACTTCTATAATAATTATGGTAGGAATTTGAGCAACATGTCATTTTAAAGGGAATCACATAAAAGTCGCAATGCTTGAATTTCAAGAAAATCCGTCGAGGGATTCAGGAGATAACCAGCTTCACGGCATATTTGACGTAGATGTCCCCAAACCGAATATAAGGAGGGTTCAATATAGCCTGATATCTCAGTCAGTCAGTCACTGTCGAGTAGTCAGCGTGGCTCTACTCGCTGCCATAATCGTCGGAGGCTATCTTCGTGTGGTTATCGTCTCACTGAGGAATTCTGAATTTCCTCGAAGTCTTTATTTACGAGTGTTGAGGAACGAATTCTTCTATGTCTTTATAAATGGGACTTGTAATATTTACGAGTGATGGACTCTAAATTTTCTCCAGTGATTTTTCAAAGACTTAATATTTATGAGTGATGAACTAACATTATTCAAAATTTTCATGAGCATAGACTTGTGATTTTTGCCATTGATGAACTATAACATTATTGAAAGTCTTCATGAACATTGACTGGTGATTTTACTAGTGGTGAGAAAACTAATTATTCAAGGTTTTCATGAACTTTGATTTATAAATACTGCGAGTGACGAAGAACACATTTTCGGAGTTTTGTGGGCATTGATTCAATCAACCTCATTGTACTTGGGTAATGTGATTACCTGCAACATCGTCAGGAACCGTCGGAGGTCATCCCGAGCATCGGGAATTTGAGGCCTATTCCATGCAACCAACCTGGATGGTCCGTCCGCATCTTCTGGAACTTGTTCCAGCCGGTGCGGCCTGGTGAGCTGGAGACCCGGGCCATTTAAAGGACAATGTGGAAGACAACCCATATTTACCATGAGGTGATGTGCAATTTAATATGCATTACATGAATAAACTCTTTATCAAATCAGATTCAAACTTTTCTTGTAGATAGGACCCTACCTCCTGTACCAAGCCCTAGCTAATATTCATCCAGTTTAGCCCTGAGAACTATTCCATGCTTACGTTGAAAATAAATCTTAAAGTCGGGCTCTTTTATTGGTACAGTACAAAGTAGGCGGAAATATAATTATCTGAAATATCTTCGTTTTTATCCCTCGTACGGTATAACTTATCAAATATAAGAGATCAGAAATGTTATTTTACGGAACTTTTTGTACGTACACAGTTTTAGTACATTTGTGTTCATAAAAACCACAACACCTTAGACTTGAGATAGGAAGTTCATATTCACAGGATATGTGCCTTAGGCCGTCATGTTCTGAAGAAATGATCAGCATTTGAACCATGTCGGCCCTCAGGTTCAAGGTCCACATCGATATCTCTGCACACCACCACCGACTGGTATAATGTGCCTGCGGCTCTGGTTGTCGCCATAAACCGAAGGCAATGGATCGGTGTGATTTGAGCAGACTTGCAGGATGCCTCGCAGACGTATGCGAGAACCGCACCATCAAATGCGTGAGTTTGAAAGAGGGCGCATTATTGCATGAGAGAACGTGATGCATCCATCTGGGAAATTGCTGCTCGTGTGGGACGAAATGTGTGTACAATGCAATGGGTGTGTACAGAATGGTTCACAGAAGGCCGTAAAACATCACGAAATGCGTCTGGTCGCACTTGACAGACGTTCCCCTAGAAGGTCGACTCATCTGAATGGCACTGCATGACAAATCTGCGTCCTCCTCAACTCTGGCGCAACAGTGGAACACATCGTACACCATCAGAAGTGACAGTCCGTCGCCGTTTATTATGGTCTGGGTTCTCGGCGAGTCTTTCACTTCTCCGCCCACCTTTGACTAATGTGCATAAATATGCTAGACTGCAATGGTGTATGGAACGACGTCACTGGGGACAGGAATGGTGGCATATAGTGTGTTTGGACGAACCCAAGTTTTATTTGTTTTTGAAAATGATGACCGCATATTGTTTCACCGCAGACAGGGGGAGAGGCATCATATTGACTGGATTCGCACAAGACATACAGCACCAAAGCAAGGCCGTATGGTGTAGGGTGCTATTGGGTAAAACCTCAAATCACAGTTGGTGTGCGTTCAGGGCACTGACCAGTCAGACTTACGTGAATGACATCCTGCGACCCGTAGTATTTCGAGTAGGTGAATGGATGCTTCAGATAAGCGCCTAGTCATCGTCTTCGTAACATGCTGAAACTTTTGACTACTTTGCCCCTGTGATTAGTCTATTTCGAGTAGCACGTTTCGCCTCTCCATAGTTTCTTAGTCCTAAGTTCTCAAGAAATGGCCTCGCGAAGGACTTATGGCCCGCAGGCCTGAGTATTTTGGAATAGCTATTAGAGTCCTTATCTAATAATGGAAATTATAATTTTCTGTAATCCCTCCGAAGTATTTGAGTTATCTGCTGTACTATATCACCATCCACTTGCACATGCAATAGACCTTTTACTTAATAAACATATCTTCATTGCAGAGTTGTGTGTTTCAGAGTTAAGTGTAAACTTTTTAAGTAACTATGCGCCTAAACAATTCACAGTTTAACCATCTGTATCCTACTACTTTTACTTTAATAAATAAATGAAAATTTCTTCATACACACTTCGAAAATTAAGAAAATATTGCAAGAAAAACCTATGGATATCTTCAAAGAATGAATCTCAACAGATAGTCGGTAAGAATTAAATTACCTTGGAAAACGGAACATAGCTAGAATGAGGATTAAAGAAACCGAGATGCACACAGGCTAGGAGCATACACAGAACGTTCACCACTCGCGAACATGTATGTATGTATGTATGTTTGTTAAGTCCGTCAGCGCAAACGCTGGTGGGATCCTCAAGAGCTCTGCATCAGCTGTCGTAGATGGCCTAGGCATCACTGAAGTGGCGTACTAGAGAAATGAGCGAGGTAATCTCCCGTTTCTTTCCTCACCGAGCCAGAGTGCTATTACCTATCAGTCTGCCAAGCCCATTGAAATGCATACACCAGTCGACGCTATGAGAAACATGTTCACACCATTCATAGCAGGGACTGGCTACATAAGGATTGGCATTACTAGCATCGCTCATACCTCAGTCACTCTTATATTGTCAAAGCCAAGGATAAAACAGAGACAGATCTATGAAAGTAAAAAGTTGCTCTAGCCTGTACCGGAAGACAGTGCACTGTAAACTCTAGATCCTGCCAGCAAAGGCATAGCGAACAAGTTACGAATCTCTAAATGACCCCTGAAAACAAACAGGAATAACTGTACAGACTGGACAGAGGAAAAATCTAGAGGAATTCGTAAAAGATTTGTGGGAGAAATGGAAGCGAAGAAGTAATGAAAAAAAATTACTCCACAGTAGTTCATATGAATCGAAGAATTAAGATATCAATAAAATCACTTTCCAGTGAGGATTCACGAATTATTTGACAGCTTGTCCCCATAGACTAAAACCCAAGAAAGAATGTTAAGAAGCAGTTTGTTCAGCTGCGATTTAACGCATTTTTTATGAAATAACAGTTATTAGTCACTTTTGAAGTTTATTTAATGATCTATATTTTTGGCTCATTGACTGAATGGTCAGCATACAGGTCTTCGGTGTAGAGGGTCCCGGTTTAGATTCCCGGCAGGATAGAAGATTTGAACTGCATACGTCTTAATACACTTCCCTTCATCCACATGCAATACATCTCACAACCATCAGAGAAATAAACAACAGTGGATACATCCCTCCACCTAGGGATGGCGTCGCATAACAGAGCCAAATCCACAACTGGTGACGACCCCGATAAAATGGGAAAAGGCCAGGAATAGATTACACGATTCTTTTACAATTGCTTTATATCAAAATGACACAGACGGCGGTGGGATAGGAAAGACTAGGAGTGGGAGGGAAGCGGCCGCGGCCTTTAAAGTATAGCTCCAGTATTTACCTGCTATTAAAGTGGGAAACTACAAAAAAAAAAAAAAAAAAAAAAAAAAAAAAAAAAAAAAAAAAAAAAAAATCTTCAGGGTGCCGACAGATGTGTTCGAACACACTATCTCCCTAATGCAAGCTTTCAGCTACGCGACCCTAACCGCACCGTCAACTCGCGCGGTGATAACATCATTTTCTTATTTATTTCATAAAAACTACGAAAGTGACTGGTAACAGCGATTTACAACATCAAATAATTATTTCACAGTCATGGAGAAGGCGTACCTCAAACCATGGTTAAGTTCAAGAAACCAATGTACTTCTGAACGCAAAAAGAACATTCAATGCAGCAAACAAAAGCGTGAAGTCGTTTTTGCAATTTGAGAAACAATTCTGGACACAAACTTTAACAAACATATTCCTAGTTACTTTGGTGTAATCATCATCATCATCATGTCCCACTAACTTGATATGTTTCACGGAGACGCCAAGGTGCTTTAATTTTGTTGCGTAAGAGTCATTTTACATAATGATAAATATACTTACACCAGACTGATTACATATGAGCCCCTTCGCGCACTGCTAGCCAGACGGGATCGCTACACTCAGCCTGGCAGATTACAATTTGATGTTACTGGTTTAACATCCTACCCACTACTTATGTAGTTGTCGGAGATGCTGATGTCGAGTTCTTTTGTCTCTGAGGGGTAATTTTATGCGTCTCTGAATCTACCGTAACTACACTTCAGAATTCTACTACAAGGGGGCCTGACGCCGATCTCGGTCGCTGGTGAGAGCAAGTCCCTTATTAGTCTTACTACGCGTGCATGTTACGTAGTTACTCGCATTTCCATACTACAGTCGGAGAAGGGGCTGTTAACATCTCTTCCTATAAATTAGCATTTGCCACAATACAAGTCTGCCATTTACATTCCATTAAGAGCCCTGATCCAAGGTCGAATCTGCGTTCTTTAAGCTGAACGTCAACTTTCTAGGAGTCGCCCTCTCAGTACAACCGCTAAGGAGAAGTGAAAGTTCGCAGGAACGTAAACTTATCTACAATAGGCTTAGTATATCGCTCGCCATTCAAATCAATCATTGATCTGCATTTAGGGCTGTCGCTAGGTGGTACATTCCATTATCACTTACCTAGTATTTTCTAACATTCTCTCGAACTCCTGAATTAATCGAACATTTCCCCTTATAAATTATTGTAATCCCCAATTCCTCTAAATATAAAATATTTGCCTCTGTTTGTCCTCTTGAATTCCCCACTATCTTTAAAAGCTACACTCAAGATAATTCGTCTACTGAATTCATTCCTCGCCACCTCTCCTTTGACAGCAGCGAAAATGCTGCTTAATCGAGCAACTCTTCGGCTCAGTCATCCCAGTCCAAAGTTTGCAACATTTGAATCAAGGGGAAGAGGATCACAATATAATTATATATATCGGGTGGTTCACCTGCCTCTTATTTTTTCGAAGGTAGGCAACCGAGATAACGCGTAGGGCCTATAACCTAAAGATCCTTATGAATGAAATGATATGGCGTATGGCTTTCTAGTAGTCCAGCGAGTGTCTGAGGACAAGTACGGCTCGCCAGATGCAGGTCTTGATTTGACATCCGTAGGCGACCTGCGCGTCGTGATGAGCGATACTTGTAATTTATTTTTTTAAACATCAAATAACTTGAGATTTCTCTTTATGGTCGATAAGGCTCTCCTGTGCCCGTGTGTCATTGTACTGCAAGTTTATCCATACATCTAGCAAAGGCAAAACTACTATGCACAATTCTGCGCCAAATAATAAGGACCATTCTACAAACTTGTGATTTATTGCGCCTTGAAATAAATCTGGTACGTGTAATACGATCGAATTTACAGCTGACGTCACGTGTTCTGTAATTAAATAAGTTAAATGAAGATTGCAACATAGCATTGAAATCTTTGACACGGATATTACCTTTCAAGGTGGAACGGTCAAATGTAAGTACTAAATCTCTAGCAAGTATCATGGATGTTAACTTCGTGGCCGAATCTGTTAAGGGCTGGAACACAAGGTGTGTAAGTATCGGCAGGGTATTGGTTTGGATCCAGCATGAGGAAAATCTTTTGAACGACAGATGTGCTTCATTTCAATAAATTATGCCATATGCTCTACGTCTCACTAATTACGCTTTAACTGCTTTCGGAGACACCGAGGTACCGGAATTTTGTCCCGCACGAGTCCTTTTACGTTCCAGTAAATCTAACGACACGAGGCTGACGCATTAGAGCACCCTAAAATACCACCGGACTGAGGCAGGATCGTACCTACCAAGTTGGGGTCAGAAAGCCGTCGACTCAACCGTCTGAGCCACTCATCCCGGCATGCTCCATTTTAGCGGGGATACACTAGTTTTTACTCTTATTTGGCTTCTTTTCGTTAAGGATGGGGAGGAAGGATTGGGGAGGAAATCGGCATAAGTATTACTAAAGTACCGTCTCGGCATTTGCCTGGTGGTGAAAATGGGAAACTGAGGAAAACTATTTTCAGGACGACCAGCATGGGATTCGAATCCACAACCTCCCGAGTCCAACGCACAGAAATAATAATCCACACCTACGAGGTCACATCACAGCACTTATTTACTTCCTCACGATGTATTCCTATGAAGAGTACGTTGAGTTGTTGCTAATTTATGGAGAAGGTACGGTCGAGTTAACATGTATGCCAGCTGTTCCGTAATTGTACAAAGTTAAATGAACACTAAAGCATCTGGCCTATTGAACACTGACACGGATTATAACTTCCGATATCGAACGGCCATACTTAAGTAATACTCCTTTAGCGAGAGTCTTGTATGTTGTATTTGTGGCTGAGTCGATTAAGGGCCGGTGTCAAGGTGTCCGAATGCTGGTAATGCAGTGGATCGATTCCAAACTTTTGCATGTTTTTTACTAAGAAATAGTGACCCGTTTTAACGAGCACACATTGTTTATGGACACCTACCAGGTCACATCCCAACACGTATTCATTCACTCGCGATATATTCCAATGACGAGTACGTTGATAGTTTGCTCATTTGCGGGGAAACAAGGCAGAACGCAGTCCAGTCGCAACGTCTCTTTCACGAGCGTTTTCCTGACAAAAAAACTACCGATACGTTCCGGAAACTAACGAAGATTGCGGTCAACTGGCACGCTTGGAAGGGTAACTTCCTTTAGAGATGCTTCTATGACGTCTGGGCCAAATGAAAAGGCTGTTTTTGACTCTGCCCATAGTAACCCTCATACTAGTACTCGAACACTCGCACAACAGACTAACAATCCGGTCATTAGTCATGTTGATAGTATGTTGATAAACGGGGTTAAAAGTGAGGTTGTGAGTTTCACAAATAGGAAAAGTCCTCTCAGTTTTAATTACTGCGTTGATGGTGTGAAAGTTCCTTTTGGGGATCATTGTAAGTATCTAGGTGTTAATATAAGGAAAGATCTTCATTGGGGTAATCACATAAATGGGATTGTAAATAAAGGGTACAGATCTCTGCACATGGTTATGAGGGTGTTTAGGGGTTGTAGTAAGGATGTAAAGGAGAGTGCATATAAGTCTCTGGTAAGACCCCAACTAGAGTATGGTTCCAGTGTATGGGACCGTCACCAGGATTACCTGATTCAAGAACTGGAAAAAATCCAAAGAAAAGAAGCTCGATTTGTTCTGGGTGATTTCCGACAAAAGAGTAGCGTTACAAAAATGTTGCAATGTTTGGGTTGGGAAGAATTGAGAGAAAGAAGAAGAGCTGCTCGACTAAGTGGTACGTTCCGAGCTGTCAGCGGAGAGATGGCGTGGAATGACATCAGTAGACGAATAAGTTTGCATGGCGTTTATAAAAGTAGGAATGATCACAATATGAAGATAAAGCTGGAATTCAAGAGGACGAACTGGGGCAAATATTCATTTATAGGAAGGGGAGTTAGGGACTGGAATAACTTACCAAGGGAGATGTTCAATAAATTTCCACTTTCTTTGAAATCATTTAGGAAAAGGCTAGGAAAACAACAAATAGGGAATCTGCCACCTGGGCGACTGCCCTAAATGCAGATCAGTATTGATTGATTGATTGAAAAAAACATGCGAACAATGCATACGATAACAATACAGTTTACCCATACCATCTGCAGTTACACCAATAGACCCACGGACGTGATTTCGATGCTTCTTTTCGTCAGTGGGCATTACGCAGGGCGACCAGTAATGCAGCCTTTTTGTCAAGAGTACTGTTTTTAGACGAATCACGATTTCACAACAATGGCGTCGTGAATCTGCACAATATGCACTATTGGAGCGCGGATAATCCCCATTGGGAAAGACAGGGCCCTTTTTCAAGTGCAGTGGGGAGTAAATGTCTGATATGGGATCTTGGGGAGACTATCTCACGTGACCATGTTTCTTCGATGGATATCCAACGGGAACACGCGACATTCATTTTCTTCAAGATGATTTCCCGCAGTTGCTGGAGAACGTGCCACTGCGCAGTGGAAAGCAAGGGGCGGACTCGTTCACTGGCACGGCAGATCACCAGATCTAACGCCACTTCTTCCTGTGGGGTCACTTAAATCTGGTAGTTTATGAACAGAAGCCTGAAGATTCTGGTCACCTTCGGGAACTGATCACCGAGGCATGCCAAGCTATTACACCTGACATGTTACAACGTGCAATAATGCCTTTAGAACGTCGTGCTGAAATCTGCATAAACCAAGGTGGTCAACATTTCGAACACTTGTTACACTAAATATGCAGAGTACCCAACTTCCTACCTACACAGACCATCATGTAGTCGAATCTGGCTACGTAACATCGGATAAAACAGGATGACGTGTGGCCATATTACAGTCACTGCAAACTGGGTTAAACGAAAAAAGAAAAACCACGGCGTACCAGCCTGTGAATCGAACCTACTACCAGACACCTTGGCTGTTAAAATAGCAGTGATGCGTGATTTAGCCACTTTAGCTACCGCGAGCCGTAGTACATAGCTAACACGTTGTAGTCCTTAAACATATCTTATCCAAACGGTTGATACTGTTATTCGCAGTTGTGATCGTTTTACACATACACTATATTTAAGTCATAGAAATAATACTGCCGCTGAAGATTTCTACCATATTCGCGAGCAGGTACTTATGTATTTCGAATGAATGATGCGCGTTAGTCGAGTTATCTACCTCCGAAAAAAAAAAAAAAATAAGGGTATGGTGAACCATCCGATATATATTTGCCTTGCCCTATTTCAGACAGGAATGGTATTTAAATGTTATTTGGATTTATTGTAAACTGAAATATATTTATGAATTACTCTTACAGTAAGTTCATTGCTAACTATTTTTTAAACTCTGTTCTAATAGATCCGAACACGCAACACATGTTTTATTTTTGACTGAGCTAGATGATGTGTTAAAACACTCATGAAAAGCCGAAAATAAACGACGGAACGAACAGTGTTCCACTCCAGCGAACAGATTGACAGGAAGGTACATACTTCCGATAATTCTCCGTCGAAGACAGATCTCAAGATACGTGCGAACATGTTCAAGCAGTTTATACAGACACGTACTCTACACAGAAGATGCAAGAACCAAGAAGCGGGAAACAGAAGCGCCGTGCATGATAGGCTACTGGTAATACACAACAGCTCAGCGGGAGATACACTTGAACTTTCCGGGGATTTTCAGTATACGGCAAATGATCCGAGGTAGAGAGCACTCACGAACAAAGTTTGTTGATTCGATCTTTTTTTTTTTTTTTTTTTGCGTCGCACCGACACGGATAGGTCTTATGGCGACGATGGGACAGGGAACGGCTAGGAGTGGGAAGGAAGCGGCCGTGGCCTTAAGGTACAGCCCCAGCATTTGCCTGGGGTGGAAATGGCAAACCACGGAAAACCATTTTCAGGGCTGCCGACAGTGGGGTTCGAACCTACTATCTCCCGATTCGATCCTAGGCGAGATAAGTAAAATTGCCTTTCCGTGCGATGTTGAGATATTTGATACACCTGGCTGTGCACTACGTCAAGCGGACAATATTATTAAATTCATCACAATTGTGAAATATACCGGTGGTTATGCTCACAGTAGTGAGCTAATATTAAAACTACAACAACAATATTACAACAAGGAGTTCCATGGAAAGAAGATATTACAAGAAATACTACTAGTTTAACATTCTAAACCCAGCATCATACACATTCACACACAACTTAAGTATTTCCAGTGTTTAGCACTGCGACTTACAATACTGAAGGTAGAGCTTACTACTAGCTTAACATTACATTACAAGATCTCGGCTTTAGAAACCATCCGTTGGAGTTCTGGGTACTTGCATGACAGCACAAGAGGGACAGAATATAGTTCAGATTAACAATGTCGTTTATATCAAGAAGTGAACAGACCACAACATAACGCAAACATTTTCTAAAATGTTTGACCGTAATATTACTTCAGAACAGTTTCAGAACTGAAAACATTTTGCCAACAGCGCTCCTCTGTACAATGCCCACAACTACAGCATCGTAATCTGTAGGCATGTGCCCCTGTATTAGGGCAGGCATGCCGCTATGCCGATTTGCAATTTTTTTTAATTACAAGGTCGAACCTATCCTATACAGTACAAATTAATACCTCTTACCGACATCCCTGGTGAATTCAAGTCAAAATTCAGAACTTATCTGGTTATAAGAGAAATTTGAAGAGAATTTCTCTCTTTTATGGCAACCAGGAGTAGCAATAAAGAGTTTATTTCCATTAAGTAGCAAGATTAGTTGACAGAACATTACTTTGTCTTGTTCCTCGTACAGTGTCCTTTTAGCTCATTAGGAGTGCGTGCGGGAATACCATCAACGTCATTAATATCTGAACATACAGTTACACGAATTTTGTTTGCATGAGAATCTTCTATAGATTGTTTACACATGTACACGGAAACCATAGTGTGTGGCGAGATAATTCTATATTTCAAGGTGTTTTGCTCTAGAAAAACACTAACTTTCTGAACACACAAGGGTGTTATTAGAGTAGTTAGAATTACTTAAAAAATTACTATTACACGAGAAGAATCTTACAAAGGTGTTATTACAATTTCCATAATCATCATCTAGCCTACTAAAGGCAATGTCTTGTCAATGTGGCTATATCTGTCTTCTGCTAGACATGAACCACATGGGAGCTTATCGACGGAGTTCCTGATGAGCGACATCCTTGGTCGTCCCCTGGGTCTCTTTCCCAGTACTTCATCTTCGAGTATGGTTTGTAGAAGAGAGCCATGTCTCAATACGTGTCCAAGGAACTTTGTTTTCCTCTTTATCGTAATTAATAAATATCGATATTCTTACTTTTTTTTCAAAACTAGGTCAGTTGTTTTGTATCTATTTAACTTGTTCTTGTAATTCTTCTAAAGAACCATATTTCTACAGCTTCAAGTTGAGTTTCTTTCAGTTTCCCTAATGTCTGGGTTTCGCATTCATACAGCAGGACACTCTAAACAAAGGTCATGAGATTATTTTCTGATCTCCCAAATGAGATGCTTGTTCAGCAGTAAGTTTTTATTTCGGAAGGCTCGTTCGGCACCACTATTGTTTATTTTCGAAAGGGGTCTGTTAGAGGTAATTACACTACCCAAATAGAAGAATTTGGATTTTTCTATAGGTATGCTATTTATTTAAGTTTTTCTAGCTCTATGCTTCTTTGTCTACTATCATGAACTTTATTTTCTTTATATTTTTAGTTAACCTTCTTTTTAAGGATTTGCTGAACGTTCTTAGCATCTTACTCATACTTTCACAATTAGCTAGGATAGCAATATCATCTGTGAAGCGGATACTGTACACCTAAATACCATTGAAATTCACCCATTTAGTACGCCCTTTCATTTATTTCACTGGATTTTCTACGAACAGGTTAAGGAGGTATGGTGACGGTGGGCAGCCTTGTACTCTAATTTTTGTTTCTCTTGTGCTACTAGCAATATTAATATTAACTACCATTGGTTGAGCTTTTTATATATATACAGAATAAGGCGCCTGTCTTTCCAGCTAAGTCCCATATCCCCTATTAATTGAAGTAGTGATTTCCACAGGAGTGTCTTCTGCGACGAGTTGTGGAGTCTACTTGAGTTTTACCCAGATCGTATTAACCAGAGCCGATGATCCCCGTGCTCTCACGACAGCTCCTATTATATCGTACACAGGTCTCCTGCGGCACCACTGACTTTTTGCTGTCCAGCGCCATCTGTTGGCCTGTTTGTGCACTCGGTGTCAATTACCCATCTCACGCCTATTATTAGCCCCTCTATCTTCAATATTCCTTGAAGTATTGCCTCGTCAAATGTTAACGGACTTTTGGGTCATTCTGTACATGGTTCTAGTACAGAGCCTCACGTTTATCAAAATGTACCTTTTTTACATTATTAAACCGAACGTAAGATTCTTCATAATCCTATGGGAATATTTCAGGAAGATTCAAGTCCGAATCTGTGCCACATCTCTTACGATTTGACACTTTCCTTTTTAACGTCGCACTAACATATCTAAGCTTTTCGGCGACACAAGGCTGGAAAAAGGCCGTGGTCTTAGGGTGTAGACCCAGCATTTGCCTGGTGTGAAAATGGTAAAAGCACGAAAAACCTTCAGGGCTGCTGAAGGTGGGATTCAAACCCACCACTTCCTGAATGAAATGTCAGCTACGTGATCCTGACAGCACGGTCAGTTCGATCGCTAGTATCACTTTTAGACTGACAGAAAAATAAAGGGTAAACTTAAGTCTGTTTACAATTAATGCAAAGGAACGGGTGTGAAGTTTTTCTTAAATCTTCGGCAAGCAGACGAAATGCGTATTTTGACCACTTAACGAAAATGCTCTCTATAAAATAAAATCTGCAATAAATGTTTTACATAATCTGACTTGAACAGATGGTCCAGCTTGCAAGCAAGTACTCTACTATGCTGGTTTGCATCATATAAATGTTATTGAAATCATCTGAAAGGAAACCGTAGTTTTAGATAATGCGTTAAGTAGACTTTGTTGCAGAATCTCATTACTTTCCACCTGCTCCTGGATTGTGGGAACTTAGCTCCTGTAATTTGTGTTTGTAAAGGGTTATCGAGTCTGTTTCTATCGTTTCGACAAGTTTTATGAACAACACTCTCCATGTTACGCTAATGAGTGATTAATACAGGCTAGACGTATTATGTATTGCCTATACTTAAATCGTTACTTCAAACCTATAGTGAGGATATAATGGGGCCATTTATCATATATAAACCAATAGAACTACTGTTACTGGACACTGCATGCTCAAAAATCCGCCTTTCTGAAGACAGTAACCAGCTTCCGCAAATCATCACAAATTCCAGCGATAATTATGACTGTTTGGTACAATTCTCTTCTGTTTCGATTAACGTAGCAGAACTGAGTAGCTCAGACTGTACAGCTCTGATATGAGTTCAAGTCTGCGAGTTCATTCGCGACTCAGCCCAGTAGAATTTGAAGGCACTCAACCATGTCTCCGAGTAGACCTATGTAGATTTACCAGCAAGTCATGCAGGACAAAAAATTCCGGCATCTCTGGTTTTCCGAGAACCGTAAGGCATTGAATTAATGGGACGCGCGCACACACACACACACACACACACACACACACACACACACACACACACACACTTAGGAGTGGTGGCAAATTTTAGCTATAATACTAGTTTGTTAATACAGAGTGGAGTGACCGCGTGTTATCGCTATCGAACCGACTACCACAGTTGATTTCTCAGGGACTACTTTGAGATGGATTGGCAACCTCGGGACTATTTGTCTGGCCTTGCTGCCACTTAATTGTGTCAAGCCCCTCAATTTTCTAGAAAGATTAATTTTCCTGGTATCGTAGAGATGATTTGCGTCCCGTGGCAGATTTAACATTTCTGCACCCGTAGGCAATGTTTCAGCATACGCCCTCCCACACTCCCAAAAGAATAGTAAAGCAAGTGGAATAATTGCAGAATATTGGACAGCGTACAAGTAATATTAAAAACTAAACAGAATCTGATTACGTTTGAAGATGTAATTAAGCTCATCAATCTTTACATAGTATGCTGATGAACGAATTAGACACCGAGATGTCGTTTGGCAGTTGCTACATCTCGGGGGAAAAAAACTGTTCTAATGAAATGGGTTGAGAATGACAGACATTAAATGTGTATTTTTGGCCGTTAGAAAAGTTCAAAACAAACAAAGAATATTATTGCAAACAAAAATAATATGTACGTCTACCACTTATTCTATTAACTCATTTTCTTAAAATTTGCTTTACGTCACACCGACACATAGGCCTTATGGCAACGACAGGGTTGTAAATGCCTAGGAGTGGGAAGGAATCGGCAGTTGCCTGGTGAGAAAATGGGAAACCACGGAAAACCGACTTCAGGGCCGCCGACAGTGGGGCTCAAACCTATTATCCCCCAGATGCAAGCTCATAGCTGCGCGCCCCTAACCACACGGCCATCTCGCCCATTCAAGTCTTGTTGCATGTGTTCCAATGCTGTAGCCAAATGACTCTGTAGTAGTGAAACTTATCCCTAATAGATGCTATCTTGTAAAACCTAGGTTCAATTCCCATTACTGCCAGAGAGATTGGAAGGAGGGCTGGCATGTGGTTTGAAAGGCGCATGCAGCTCACCTACATTGGGGGGGGGGGGGGGGTGTACCTGAGAACAGCTACACAAACTCTGACGAGAAACTGATTCACTTCTTTAGTTATTCCTACATAAAAGTAGAAATTTAAATTAGAAAGTACATAGAAATGATTGTCAACACACCATCTAGCCTCTAAAATGATATAAAAGAAAAAAAACAAGTTAAAAATCGTTCAAGACTCCTTTTGTTAAATAGAGCTATTATGTCCCTTACTGCAGTAAACTCGCGGTCATTCCTCGAGGTTGTGCAGCTCTTTTCAGGCACACTCGCACCATCCCGTACCAGCCCTTCTAGCTATCTTGAATCTCTGGCAGTGCCGGCAATCGAACTCCGGCCCCCGCGTATGAAAATTTATAGCGCTGACAGTTACACTACAGAAGTGAACATGTTCGTTACTGGAGAGACCTGCAGACTTCGGTCTTTTATAGTAGCAGCAGGGATTTAAGAACTGCTCTTTGCAGACGGCACTTGCTTGAAACTGGCAACAATTATGATTAAGTGCCAGAGAAAACTCCCTCTGGAAGTACAGGCCAGGGGTTTTAATATTCCCTATCTTCAGCGAGGGAGTTCGAGAATATTATAGGAACTAATCCTCCCAAATCCAAGGGTTTGTGTTGCTAACAAGTTCGGATGATTCCAGGAAGGGAGATACAAATAATATAAAAGGATGCAGTTCATTTTTCGATATTATTATTATTAATTAATATTAATATCAATTAATTAAAATATTAATAATAAAAATCTCGGCACATAACTCAGTTGTATTGCTTAGGTTTCATGACTGGGAATCATCAATCTTCAAACAGGAATCTCACACTTATAAAAGACCAGAAAGAAATTCACGGTAACCTTTTTCCTAGTTATTTAACGTCACTCCAACACAGTGAAGGCTTTCGGCGACGCAAGGATAGGAAAGGGCTAGAATTGAGAAGGAATCGGTCATGGCCTTAAGGTAAAATCCCAGCACTTGTCTGGTGGGAAGGTAGGAAACCATATTCAGACCTGCCATTGTAGATTCGAACCCACCACCTCCCGAATGCCAAGCTCACATCTACGCAACCCTAACCACACAGCCAACGGTTGTGTCTTGATTGCGAACTATCCAAACTGCGGACTAGAGATGAGTGTTGACCTGGGATACATAAAACCGATACAATTTTCAAAACAGTCTCAAATTTGTTCCAGCAGTAGTAGCATAAACTTGTACATATGGACGTTTCCGACAACATACCATATTTTTAAGAATATTTCTATTATTTCAAATGTTCAATAATTTAGTTTGTTGTAACCATCCCATCTGGAACATTTTCTGTTTATTGTATAGTTATTTATGTTGGATTCGAGCGTTGTATTATTATTATTATTATTATTATTATTATTATTTAAAGTAATACATAAGCAGTGTAGGAGTCTTTATTTGGAAACAAGTTGGGTTTTTTACTTACAAGCTTCTGACTTTTGCTGTATTACCCAGTATTCCAGTTGTGTGTACCAGAACTGTGTACCAATATTGACGGTAAATTTTTCTGCCGCCCGTCAAATTACAATGTTGTTCATTTCCAAGTCAACATTTCTAGTCAAGTGGGTTGGGCAACTTGATATTTCCTTTGAGGAGGGGTCGATGACTAGCCACACGTACGAAGTATTGAACTTAAACATTCCAGACACCCCCATATCCCAAAAATACTTGTTTACCGCAAAACTTGTTCATTTCCTATCTAGGAGTAGTATTTTGGTGTAGTGTCCTAGTATTTCTAGCATTTTTCTGTTCTGTACTTGTAATGGAGTCAATCGAGACGGAAAAAGGGAAACCGTGTACGCTTTATATTTTTCTTGCTAGTGGCTTTACGTCGAACCGACACAGATAGATCTTATGGCGACGATTGGATAGGAAAGGGCTAGGAGTGAAAAGGCAGCGGCCGTGGCATAAAGGTAGAGCACCAGCATTTGCCTGGTGTGAAAATGGGAAACCACGGAAAACCCTCTTAAGGGCTGCCGACAGCGGGATTCGAACCCACTATCTCCCGGATGCAAGCTCACAGCTTACGCCCCTACTCGCACGGCTAACTCGTCCGGTGTGTGCTTTATAATGGATACTCGTTTCGCAAATTACGAGAAAGTAAACATGCAAATGCTAAGGGAAGCTAATGAGTCATGATGGCGAAGTAATCAGGGTTATTGACCACCAGTGGAAAGTTGTAAATTTATATTAGTAAATATTGGCAGTAAATATAACCTTTATTTTATGCAATGGGAATGTTTTATGTTGGGTTAATTTAGAAAGACAAGGCCTGACGGTCACTTTGTTTATTGTCAGAGTTGGTTTGTGAATAAATTCGAATCGCCCTGGTAATAATTAAAGCGGCTTTCTAAAGCACGTAGGAAGACTGTAGGTACCTCTAGTGATGCACACAGCTGCCACAATCCACCTAGGAGGTAGCGTGACGTACATAACATTTCATTCTTGCTCATTATATTCTCTCTTAAGCAAACCCAAATCATCCCCTGTAATCTGAACTTTTCGCAATCAGGACGACACGCGGCCAACTCACTCAGCGAGATACAGAAAATTGTTCAGTGTAAAAGGCGTAGGAAATTGAAGTGTTCGGAGATAAAATTTTGTCGAGGGGGAGAATCTGAACCAAGAGTAACTGATTCGGTATTCACTGAAAGAATTAACTAGAGAATGAAGGAGGAGTTTCTGGCAAAGCAGAACAGAAAGTGGAAGTAACTTGAGAAGGTGAAGGAAGTTTCGTAAATCGCAGTCCAGAGACAACGAATTTTATTTTGACCAGTTGCTCTGACTCAGATTTGTCTTTTTCCAGCCGTTTCTTTTCGGACGTGGGCCCTCATTAATGTGAAGAAAATGGCTATCCGAGTAGTAAGCATGTAAAGTGAGACCCGCTTCGCAGACACTAACGTGAAGGACGATGAAGAGCGGTCGAATGACACCGCTGAATTACCCGCTCCAGACGCTGCAGAGATAAGCCGAATGCTCCAGGAGGCCCCCACCACGGCGGGCTTGGCCTCATTCTCCGGGATCGGAGACTGGGTACGAGGGACCCCAAGGAGGTGGTGCGGTGCGGCAGGCCCTAGTGGTACTCGACGCATGGCTCCGCAGCCGGCAAGGCCCGCGCTAGTCACGGCAGTGCCCAGACGGACTGATCCCCTGCCAGATGGAACGGCGAGACTATGGTTCATGGCTAGCTGGTGCATGATACCTCTTCTCAACGAACACTACCACTGCACCTTTCCCAGTCCACATCCTTGCATGTGCTATCACAAAATGTCAGGTTTTACATGTAGGCTCTTTCTCTTTCTGCCTATGTGGTTTTTCCCTGACCCTTCAATACCACACCTCAACACTACCTTACCAATACAAACTCTTGCCGTGGTAGCGAGTCTAACTCGGAAACCGACAGATACTCCTTGTATCACTTTCCCACTCTTCCCTGCTATCTCTTTCTTTTTAGAAATTAATAGCATGTCGGAGGCCATGTAGATTGAGTCGATGGTCACGGCGGGGGAGCGGGCTATGGGGGCCCCCCGTATAAAAAAAATTAAAAAAAGCTATTGGTTGGCCGAGAACGGCTGTTGTGAGTATGACTCATTCCGCGGAGAAGCAGAGAACCCTAGCTCTTTAGGACAGCACGATGAGAACAATACTAGTGCCTAGCCCTCCTTGAGAGTTGTCGGGATCATTATTGGCTTCCTCAAAGACAGTTATGGTGCTAATATAGCGTAGCTGGCGCGTCAGCGCCTGTTACGTCAAATGAGGTGTGGCTGGAACAGGGTGAACAACTCTCCCCTCATTTAGCAGGACAGTACGTACGAAATCCATTTGAAACACAGGGCAGTATTTCTAATGACCATGCTTCCCCATTATTTTTTAGGGCACTTCCTGTACGTCATTATCAAATACCGATTTCCTTGTGCAGGTTACTCGCTTACGGCATGTTGTAAGAAACATTCTCGTATTCATCTGTCGATTGTCAGTCTTAAGGTCTGTTCAAGACACACAACGTGCGTAAACAATATTTTTAGGATTTTCTACATTGCAGTAGTTCTCCTTCAATCAGCCAATCACTGTTTTCGCAGTCTCGTAAATAATTGCGAAGAATATAGAAGAGTAATGAACATCTCCCTTGGTAGATTATTTCAATCCCTAAACGAATCCTATTGATAAAAATTTTCCCAAATTTTCCCTCTAGATTTCAACCTTATCTAACATTGTGATCGTTCCTACTTCTAAAAATCACCTGTCCATATCATTTCTTCCTCCATGATTATTTTAAACCTCTTATATCCATGCTCCTTCGTACATTCTTGTTCACTTCTCCGTAGGTTTAACCCGTTTAATTGCCCTAAGCCTCCCAGGTTTTTATATTATTATTATTATTATTAATGTCCGGCTCGGTGGATAGTGTTCTGGGATTTCGTCCAAGAGGTCCCGGGTTCGATTGACGTCGCGGTTTTCGGGAGCTGTGTGTGTGTGCGTGTGTGGGCGCGCGCACACATTCCAGGTAGGGCCCTACTTTCACAGACGCGGAGGTCGCCTTCTGGTGTCATCTCAAGATCTGCACCAGGCCTCTGCTGAGGCCACACGCAATTATCTCGGCTACCGTATTTCGTATAATTTGACGCCATTCGGGCTGCCTTCATGTCGATTTTGACGTTACGATTTACTCTACCAGATGGCAAAGAAACTGGACTCTGTTGGGCTATCTGGCTGAGCTTTAATTTTCTCTCGTAAACACCAAGTGTCACCAGGATCTTTTACATGCCCACATCGAACGGTATCGTGTATCCGATTGACTTTTCTTTAAATATCCTAATACCTCTGCCAGATTTGAACCAGTGTTCATGGGATTTGGAGGCCGACACTAACCCTGATCCGCAGAAACATAACTGATCAACCCATGTTCAAACTGTCACATCACATACTCAGTGTTAGTTTCTGTAGGCCTAGACTGTGTTTTGAATACAACCCGTCTAGATCCATGTCTGGGGAGAATGAGTTTCCAGATCATTGTTATCTTTTGGTATGGAATGGAACACGTTTGTTACTTTCGTTGCCTCTCTGTCTTAGTCTTACCTGTGATAATATGAAAGTGACAGAGGTATGAGTGCAGCTGGTAATTATCTTCCTCTTATGTACTCTACCCCATGATGACTGGTGTGAAAGTAGCTCGTAGTATGGGTTAGTATATACATTTCAGATTGTTTACCGAATTCACGCGCAATAACACTTATCTCGGTAAGGAAAGCAGCTAGGAAGTACCTCGCCCTCATTTCCCATTAACACATCTTCAGTGAAATCTAGGTTATCTATAACAGCTGATGATCCTAGCCATACATTACATACATTTGTGTGGACCAGTTTTATTGGTAGGGTAGAGGTTGAGTTTTTTCAAACTTATCCACTTGCCACTTTCAGTCCAACCCTTCCACTTGAAACATTGAAAAGAGACTATGATAATGTAGTTCAGTGAAGAATCTAAATAGCTTTTAGAAACAGTGTTGAAAGATGAGAAGACAGGTAGGCATAGCTTGGAGTACGCAAAGCGACCCTAACCGCATGGCCACCTCGCTCGGTGATGGAATGGAAGTCAAACATAACATAGCCTACTAAATTTCCTGTTCCGCTGAAAGATTTACTTCCCGTTTTCGTTTCCTCAATGTTTTTTCTCTTTTTGTAATGTTGAAAAGCTCAGCCCGTACATGTACGTTGTTAAACGCTTGTTAGAATGGTAACAGTTTTTCAGTTATTCTGGGTAACGTCCATTGGTTGATATCCAAAACTGAATAAGAGGTAAGAGGTTATTCAGATTCCTTCATTAAAGGGAACAAGAAAGAATTGAGCATAAATTACATTACTGAGAATTCAATCAAATGACAAATACCTAGAATGAAATTTGGATGCAACATGAACGAGAAAGTATTGTCGACCAAATGATCAATACATAAATGAAAATCTGATTTCGTAACATGCCAGAAGTATACAGCCGGTAAATGAACGAATGTCAACAAAGGAGATTTTGTTTTAACTTTTGTCAGGTCTGTAGCGAATTGAAAGCTGGTTGAACGGTGCCTCCTCTGTTCAAGGTTGCGAGGACGATTGCCACACGTTCGGTTCGCATTTAAGAGTACGAAATATTCGCGTAAGATTTATTCGTGTGTAAGGAATTCCGATGCTGTTGCATTCTTTACTTCATACCAGTTTGACATTCAAATCACGCGCATACGTAAGCCTACAAACTATCAAGATCTAGCTTGCTACAGGACTTTCGTCACTCATTAGGTTTTCTATACCCATGATCCAGAAAGTGACAGAATGCTGACGTAAACACGACAGTGTCAGAAGATCACACCTAGGGTAAAAAAAATCCAATAAAATCCATTAATAGGAGGCTGGCGCACGGTCTTTCAAAGTCTGAATTTATCAGGAATTTGAAGACGTTCATATCTATTTCAAACTACATTATAGGCCGAACTGTTTGCTCGCCTTTAAATATGTGCAGGGTTATTCTTTAACTTAGGCTGCCCTCAATGGCACAGTGCGTTAGCTGCTTCGACCTTGGTTGAGGTCGTTGGCATTTTAGGGTGTATAAATGTGACAACTCCTGAGTCGTTTGGTTCAGACATTTAACAACACTTGAGAAAAAATATCCTACACTGGGATGCGTCTAGAAATCTACACAAAGTACGTTAGAAACAAATTATCCAAGACTAGCTAAATAAGACTTTATAAGGATCATAGCAACAGGCCTGAAGTTTCATGTAGAATCTGATACACGGAGATGCGAATTTTAATGTCGAAAACATACAGTCGTTGGCTCAATTACGAATCATGTTCACGTTGGGGAATGTGAAGTTACGATGTCTCTCTGCTATAACGAACTATACACAGGATTATATAAACAAACTTCAGATGTAGTAGGCTGATTACCTTCAACTTTCGCCTCAAATCCTAGCATCGGTTCTGGTTACTTTGGCATGACACTGGAGCAAGCGTTCCGAAAATGGAATTATTATAATATTGGGTTTACGTCCCAGTAACACGCTGGTTTTCGGAGACACCGACGTGCCCGAATTTCGCCCGTATGATTTCCTTCACGAGGCTGGTGTATTTGAGAACCGTGTAATACCACTGGACTGAGCAGGAATGCAACATCTAACTTGCGTTCAGATGACTAGAGCTTTGTCGTCTGAGCCATTCAGTCAGTGACTGAAAATTATTACCAGAAAAGTATGAAGTTCGGTTGTCATCTAAATGTATTTTTAGCAAAAGTTGTAAAGAATGTATGAAAACCGTCCGGGCGGATGACATGCAAGCCGAAGTCAGGTGCAAACGATTCTGATGACCGATGATTGTGGAACAGGAAAATGGGGGGGGTGAGTTATTTTGGTATGCTTGTTTGTGTTATTAAGAGGAAGAGTTCGTGAAGTCTGAACGGTGACGCATCCCTTTTCCATACATTTTACCACAGTTACTTTAGAGTATAGTGGACAGAATTCCTCATTGTCGGAAGAAGGTTAACAGCTAGCTCATGTTTCATACCATACGTAGAGCTAATTGAACAGGACATTTGCCAGCTGGTAAATGGAGCACGTTTGAATACATTACATTTCCTCGATTATTAATTATCCCGTTTTCAGTATAATTACGTTGGCGAATGCGTGATGTTTGTAGGATTAAGGATATGTGTAGAAAACAGTGTAGTTCCACTTAAAAAGCAAGGTTAGTACCATTATCTCAAAAGATGTTGACGCCATGAAAAATACTTAAACCGGGCGAGTTGGCCGTGCGCGTAGAGGCGCGCGGCTGTGAGCTTGCATCCGGGAGATAGTAGGTTCGAATCCCACTATCGGCAGCCCTGAAGATGGTTTTCCGTGGTTTCCCATTTTCACACCAGGCAAATGCTGGGGCTGTACCTTACGGCCACGGCCGCTTCCTTCCAACTCCTAGGCCTTTCCTATCCCATCGTCGCCATAAGACCTATCTGTGTCGGTGCGACGTAAAGCCCCTAGCAAAAAAAAAAAACAACTTAAAGTGCGATTATCAGCCCCTTGGCACCATTACTGAAAGTTAAAACAGAATGTCGATATTTTGAACGGTTCAAGAGTTTTTTTTGGTTTTTTTTTTTTTTGAGGTGGACAACTTAGCTGAATAACCCTTGCATATCTGCAGTATTATACGATGCAAGTATATACAAACCGAAACGGTATAAGCTTCCTCCAGAATTTCAGTTTCCTCCCACATTGTCATTTATTTCACACTAATTCTCATCTCACAAATCATGTCAACACATTTTTATATCTCTGCTCTTGATTAGAATCATCACCTGACAATATAATAATAATAAAACATAATTTAACATCTCAAATTGATATACATTTCATAGGACGCTGGGGTGTCAGTTTTGTTTTACACGAGTGTTTATGTACCGGAAACCAAAGACACGTGTGTTGTCGCATTTAAACACTTCCCAATGCCATCGACCTCAGCGGGCATCGAACACTATCTTGGGAACAAAACGATTACTACTAACAGTCTCCGCCATTGCTACCAACGAATCTTCTGATATGCGTATAAATAATGTCGACAGCGTTACCAGATAAACGTGGCTGCTCACCGTTTCAAGACCCATTGAGTGGAAATTTGATCTAAATACGTCACAGCGAAACAATTTCAAAGTGAATCACTATTTACAGTTTGAATATTTCAAGCAACTCAACTTCAAAAGGAAAATCTCTACGTGTATTTTTGTAATCCGAGCATATCTGTTTAATCGAACCATTCTTTCAAACGCAGTAAAGCGACAGTTCGATCCTACAACCCACAGTTAAGGAGACAACCTCAACCTACTACCCTCAAGTTCGTGAAGCTAAAATTGAACAATACAGGGGCGAGAACAAATGCATGTCACCTGCCAATATCATAGTGGATATAAAGTAATCCAAAGACGGGAGGACTCAATTCTACCTGGTGAGGAAAGACCAGATAAACTAATGCAATATTTATCATAAGTTGATGTTTGTCGGTCCTTTCCTTACTCAGTGATATGACAGATAAAGTAGTTTTAAATATGGATAAATTATGAAACAAGTATTTTCTCTAAAGCAAGTATAGTACTTCCTCACTGATAAATCCCCGTGCTACAGAAAGTTTGACAGTCAAATGCACCCCTCACGTAATAAAAATTCAATGAACTATGAAGTTTACGCTGTTTTAATGAGGAGAACAGTTGACTTTTATAATGAGAAGTAGTAAAGTACGATGCTCTACGATGAATAAGAAAGCTATTAATCAGTGTCCCAAAAATTCGTACCGATGAATTTGTTACATGCCATTTCGTCCCCTTTTGGAGTCATTTCTGCTGAGCATGATGGAACATGCTTAAAATACAAAATTAAATTAATTCAGTTATGTATTTTCAGGATGAATTTTATCTTCACAACTCAAAATCATCACACTCAATCTTCGCTATTAACTTTCTAAATTTGTATTAAAAATGAGATAATTATAAGCAGAAATGGTACTTTTGACATCTCAAATACAAACACACACACAAAGTGGTGATTTGGTCCTACCTTGGAACCTATTTGGTTGCCGCACTGGCCAGCCTGGAGATGCACTATTTCCCTCATGTCGGCACTATGACACACAAGTTGTTTCCTTACCGGAGAGTGAATGATTGTAGGCAGAGTAGCTCGCCCTGTGAGCTAGTGTCGTTCGTCTCCCCTCCCCGCCCTTCCGGAACCGCCCCTCTCCCACTCGCAACACCCCACAAAGTAACTGAATCCAATAAAACTTAAATCCATTGTATCTGAGGAATAAGAAATCCATTGCATCTACTCTAGCTTCAAATGTAAACAAATGCTCAAGGCTGGTGATTTAATTCCAGCTTTAATTTTTGATATCACATAATAGCCACAGGAACTCCAGTTTTACGTGAAATTCCAACCACCTGATGTAGGATTTTTATACGAAAATGGTCAAAATCCCGAACATATATATATAACTAAAACTTTACTTCTAACAATTTTAATCCGTTTACCCTCCAGCGTTGGTTTTTCCCTCGAACTGAGCGAGGGACCCTCCTCTACCGCCTCAAGGGCAGTGTCCTGGAGCGTGAGATTTTGGGTCGGGGGATACAACTAGTAAGGAAGACCAGTACCTAGCCCAGGCGGTCTCACCTACTATGCTAAACAAGGGCCTTGTGGGGAGGATGGAAAGGTCCGGAGGGATAGACAAGGAAGAGGGCAGGAAGCGGCCGTGGTCATAAGATTGGTACCATCCGGGTATTTGCCTGGAGGAGAAGTAGAAAACAACTTCAAAAATGGCTGAGGTGAGAATCGAACCCCCCTCCAGTCAGTTGACATCCGGAGGCTCAGTGGACCCCGTTCCAGCCCTCATAATTCTTTTCAAATTCCGTGGCAGAGTTGGGAATCAAACTTGGACCTCCGGGAGTGGCAGCTAATCACACTAACCACTACAACACAGAGGCGATCAACTAAGACAATGTGTGTAAATGTAAATGGTGATTATTCAGTACTGGTATCGCAGATATATTTTAAATAACCCTGTATTCCTCAGAATTAAAATTTTACAAAATATAATAGTGTCCCACTCGTTGGCTGAATGGTCAGCATACTGGCCTTCGGTTCAGAGAGCGACAGGTTCGATTCCCGGTCGGTTCAGGGATTTTAATTGCTTCTGATTACTACTTCTGGCTCGGGAAATGTGTGTTTGTGTCTGTCTTCCTTTTAATAATCAGACAAATACCACACTACCTACCACCAGAGAAACAAGCAATTGTGATTACATAGGGTTGGCATCAAGAAGGGCATACAACCGTAAAACAGGGCCAGATCCACATGTGCTACGCAGCGACTCTCTGGTGTGGGAAAAGCGGTAGAATAATAATAATAATAATAATAATAATAATAATAATAATAATAATAATAATAATGAATGTAGTATATTGCCTGGAAAATATTAAGGTTTTGTGGGCTAAAGTGAAAATGGACCTGACGTATCTTCACCAATTGGGTTACTTGCTAGAACTAGGAATTTCATCAAGTATTCTCTTCGTTCTTCAGAATTTTGCGGTAAAATTGCTCCCATGATAATGACGAAAAATGAGTTTTAAATCTTACACAGCGAGCAAGATGGCTGAGAAGTCAAGTAGTTGTGCGCTTGCATTCGGGGAACGATGGGTTCGAATTCAATTCCTCAAGAAGTGACTTTCAATTTTACAAATAACTCTCAAGCCAGTGTAACATCAAGTCTTGCTAGAGCTACTGAATATCGACAGCCTATTTCCAGTCATTTGGCCGGGTCAGGAATGGAATGAATGAAGCCCCCATCTAGCGGCGCGGATAGGAAATGTGCCGGCTGACGAAGCCTGTCGCACTCCACTAGGGCAACGATTAATGACTGACAGATGAGTGAAATTATATTGGAGAGCGTTGCTGGAATGAAACACGACAGAGAAACCTGGAGTACCCGAAGAAAAACCTGACCCGCCTCCGCTTTGTCTAGCACAAATCTCACATGGAGTGAGCGGGATTTGAACTATGGAACCCAGCGGTGAGAGGCCGACGCGCTGCCGGCTGAGCCACGGAGGCACACCAGAGCTACTCCAAATCTCAAATGAACTTGCTAACGAGTCGAAAGAACTTTGAAGTACATGTATAGAATGCAATGGAGACTTAGCCATATCGATAGATATTTTCCCAGTGAATTAGAACTTGAGTAATATAAATTTTACTTCCTACCTCAAGAATGAATTCTAATTAATTTACGATATTTTTTGTTTTGGGCATTCAGTTTAGAACATCGAGAGTGAACCTTATTTATGTTCATAATAAGTCAAAGTGATTAATTATCACTCAATCAATCAATTGCTACTGATCTGCATTTAGGGCAGTCGCCCAGGTGGCAGATTCCCTATCTGTTGTTTCCCAAGCATTTTCTTAAATTATTGCAAATAAATTGGAAATTTATTGAACATCTCCCTTGGTAAGTTATTTCAATGCCTAACTCCCCTTCCTATAAACGAATATTTGTCCCAATTTGTCCTCTTGAATTCCAACTTTATCTTCATATTGTTATCTTTCCAACTGTTAAAGACACCACTCAAACTTATTCGTCTACTGATGTCATTCCACGCCATCTCTCCACTGACAGCTCGGAACATACCACTTAGTCGAGCAGCTCGTCTTCTTTCTCCCAAGTCTCCCCAACCCAAACTTTGCAACATCTGTTTAATGCTACTCTTTTGTCAGAAATCACTCAGAACAAATCGAGTTGCTTTTCTTTGGATTTTTTTCCACTTCTTGAATCAAGTAATCCTGGTGATGGTACCATACACTGGAACCATACTCTAGTTGGGGTCTTAGCAGAGACTTATATGCCCTCTCCTTTACATCCTTACTACATCCCCTAAATACCCTCATAACCATGTGCAGAGATCTGTACCCTTTATTGACAATCATATTTATGCGATTACCCAATAAAGATCGTTCCTTATATTAAGACCTAGGTACTTATAATGGTCCCCAAAGGGAACTTTCACCCCATCAACGCAGTAATTAAAACTGAGAGGAATTTTCCTATTTGTGAAACTCACAACCTCACTTTTAACCCCGTTTATCAACATACCATTGCCTACTGTCCATCTCACAACATTTTGCAGTTACTCACAATCTTGCAACTTATTTATTACTCTGTACAGAATAACATCACCTGCAAACAGTCTTATCTCTGATTCCACTTCTTTACACATATCATTGATATAAAAGAAAACATAAAGGTCCAATAATACTGCCTTGAGGAATCTCTCTCTCCAGGACACTGCCCTTGAGGCGGTAGAGGTGGGGTCCCTCGCTCAGTTCGAGGGAAAAACCAACCCTGGAGGGTAAACAGATTAAAACAGTTGGAAATAAAGTTTTGGTTAAATATATATTTTTACATGTTCCGGGTATTGACCATTTTTATATTATAATCTTACATCCCTTTGGTTGGAATTCTACGTAAAACTGGAGGTCCTGTAGCTATTATGTGATATCAAGAGACCAACAGGCTTCTTGAAAAATAATTATAGATGGGATTAAATCGCCAGCCTTGACTATCTGGTTATATTTGAAGGTATAGTAAATACAATAAAATGAACTTGGTTAGGTTGTATTGGATTCAGTTACTTTAAGGGGTGTCCCGAGTGGGAGTGGGGAGGTTCCGGAAGGACGGGGTGGGGGAAACGAGCGACACTAGCTCACAGGGCGAGCTGCTCTGCTTTCAATCATTCGGTCTTAACGAGCCCACATCAACTTCAAGAACAGAACATTCGGTCTCCGAGAATCAAGCAACTTGTGTGTAATAGTAGCCCCGACATGAGGGAAATCGTGCATCTCCAGGCTGGTCAGTGCGGCAACCAAATAGGTTCCAAGGTAGGACCAAATCACCACTTCGTTTGTGTGTGTTTATGTCAAAAGTACTGTTTCTGCTTATAATTAATTCATTTTTAATATAAATTTAGAAAGTTAATTGCGAAGATGCCGTGTGATTTTGAGTTGTAAAGATAAAATTCGTACTGAAGATACCTAACTCAATTATTTTTTTAAGCATGTTCCATTATGCTCCCAAAGGGGACGAATTGGCATGTAACAAATTCACCGGTACGAAATTTTGGGATACTGTTCAATAGCTATCCGGGATATAGTAGGTTCGAATCCCACTGTCGGCAGCCCTGAAGATGGTTTTCCGCGGTTTTCCATTTTCACACCAGGCAAATGCTGGGGCTGTACCTTAAGGCCACGGCCGCTTCCTTCCAACTCCTAGGCCTATCCTATCCCATCGTCGCCATAAGACCTATCTGTGTCGTCGCGACGTAAAGACCTTAACAAAAAAAAATGTTCAATGGCTTTATTATTCAGCGTAGAGCATCCTACTTTACCACTTCTCATTATAAAAGTCAACCGTCCTCCTCGTTAAAACAGCGTAAACTTCGTAGTTCATTGAATTTTTATTACGTGATGGGTGCATTTGACTGTCAAAAACTTTCTCTAGCACGGGAAATTTATCACTGAGGACGTACTTGCTTTAGGGAAAATACTTGTTTCATAATATAGCCATCTTTAAAACTATTCTGTCTGTCATATCATTGAGTAAGGGAAGGACCAACAAACATAACTTATGATAAAGATTACATTAGTTTATCTCATCTTTCCTCACTTGGTAGAATTGAGTCCTCCCGTCTTTGGATTAATTTATAACCACTATGATATTGGCAGGTGTCGTGAATTTGTTCTCTCCCCTGTATTGTTCAGTTATATTTTAGTTTCAGGAACTTGAGGGAAGTAGGTTGTAGGATACAACTGTGTCTTTACTGCGATTAAAAAAAACCGGTTCGATTAAACTGATGTGCATAGATTACAAAAACACCCGTGGAGATTTTTCTTTTGAAGTTGAGTTGTTGAAATATTCAAAGTGTAAATAGTGATTCACTTTGAAAGTGTCTCACTGTGACGTAGTTAGGTCAAATTTTCACTCTATGGGTCCTTGAAACAGTGAGCAGCTACGATTATCTGGTAAAGTTGTCGACATTATTTATACCACATATCAAAAGATTCATCGGTAGCAATGGCGCCAGACTATTAGTAGTAATCGTTTAGTTCCAAAGATAGAGAGTTCGATGCCAGCTGAGGTCGATGGCGTTGGGAAGTGTTTAAATGCGACAACACCCGTGTTTTTGGTTTCCGGTACATAAACACCCGTGTAAATTAAAACTGACACACTCCAGCGTCCTATGACATGTATATCAATTTAGCATATGTTAAATTATTATTATTTTATTATTGTCAGGTGATGGTTCTAATGAAGAGCAGAGATATAACAGTGTGTTGACATGATTTGTGAGATGAGAATTAGTATGAATGAAATAATAGTGGGAGAGGAAAACTGAAATTCTGGAGGAAGCGTATAGCGTTTCGCTTTTTATAAACTTGCATTGTATAATACTGGAGGATATAAAAGGGTTATTCAGTTAGCTTGTCCACCTCAAAAAATCGTCATTCTGTTTTAACTTCTAGGAATTTTACCAAGGGGCTCACTTTTTCATGGTGTCAACATCTTCTGAGATAATGGTACTAACTTTGCTTTTTATGTTGAAATACACCGTTTTCTACGCATATCCTTAATCCTACAAAGATCATAATTCGCCAACGTAATTATACTGAAAACCGGACAATTACTATTCGAAGAAATCTAATGTATTCAAACGTGCTCAGTTAACCAGATAGCAAATGTCCCGTTCAATCAGCGTACGTACGGTACGAAGCATGATCTAGCTGATGACAGTTGCTTTCTGTCCACTATACTTTCAAATACACTCTAGTAAAATGTATGAAAAAGGGGATGCGTCATCTTTCAGACTTAACGAACTCTTCCTCTTAATAATAGCACAAACTAGCATACTAAAATAATTACTCCCCTTTTCTGTCCTGTTCCTTAATCATTGGTCATTGTTGTCTCAAGTCTTCAGACTCGTTTGCACTTGACTTGCATGTCTTTGCTCAGTCAGAACGGTTTTCATACATTCTTTACAACTTTTCCTAAAAATACCTTTAGTTGACAACCGAACTTCATACTTTTCTGGTAATAATTTTCAGACACTGACTGAATGGCTCAGACAAAAAAGCGCTAGCCATCTGAATCCAAGTTAGATGTTACATTCCGGCTCATTCCAGTGGTAATACACGGTGCTCAAATACACCAGCCCCGTGAAGGAAATCCTACGGGCAAAATTTGGGCACATCGGTGTCCCCGAAAACCAAGGTGTTATTGGGACGTAAACCCAATATAATAATGATTCCATTTTCGGATCGCTTGCCAAAGTAACCAGAATACCGATGTGAGGAATTGAGGCGAAAGTTGAAGGTAATCAGCCTAGTACAGTTGAAGTTTTTTTATATGATCGTGTGTGTAGTTCGTGATAGTAGAGATACATCGTAACTTAATATTCCCAAAGGTGAACATGATTCGTATTTGAACCAACGATTGTGGGTTTTTGACATCAAAATTCGCGTCTCTGTGGATCGGATTCTACATGAAACTTCAGGCCCGTTGCTATGATCCTTATCGAGTCTTCTTAAGCTACAGTTTTGGTTACTTTATTTCTGACATACGTTGAATTTGTGTAGATTTCTAGACGCACCCCAGTGTAGGATCTTTTTTCTCAAATACTTCCTAAACGTGTCTGAACCAAACGACTCTGGAGTTGTCGCATTTATACACCCAAAATGCCGACGACCTCAGCCAGGGTCGAAGCCACGGAAGTTCAACAACTAACACACTGTGCCATTGAGGGCAGCGTAAGTTATAAATAACAACCCTGCACATATTTAAAGACGAGCAAACAGTTAGGCCTATAATGAAGTTAGAAATAAATATGAACGTCTTCAAGTTCCTAATAAATTCAGACTTTGAAAGACCGTGCGCTAGCCTCCTATTAATGATTTTTTCACCGAGGTGTGATTTTCTGACATTGTCGTCTTTACGTCAGCATTCTATCACTTTCTGGATCATCGGTTAATATTAATATAGTAAACCTAATGAGTTGCAAAAGTCCTGTAGCAAGCTAGATCTTGATTCCTTGTACATGAATAAATCTTACGCGAGTGTTTCGTACTCTGAAATGCGAAACGAATGAGTGGGAATCGTCCTCGCAACTTTGAACAGAGGAGGCACCGTTCAACCAGCTTTCAATTCGCTACAGACCTGACAAACGTTAAAACAAAATCTCCTATGCTGACATCCGTTCATATACCGGCTGTATACTTCTGGCATGTTACGAAATCAGATTTTCATTTATGTGTTGAACATTGTCAAATTTTCAGTTTTCTGTTATTATGACAATACTTTCTCGTTCATGTTGCATCAAAGTTTCATTCTAGGTATTTGTCACTTGATTGATTTCTCAGTAAGTTTAATATAATTTATGCACAATTCTTTCTTGCTCCCTTTTATGGAGGATCGTGTTAAAAAAAACTTCTTCAGTTTTGGATATTAACGAATGGACGTTACCCAGAATAACTGAAAAACTGTTACCATTCTAAAAAGCGTTTAACCTACATGTGCGAGCTGAGATTTTCAATACTTAAAAAGAAAAGGAATTGAGGAAACAAAAACGGGAAGGAAATCTTTCAGCAGAATAGGAAAATGAAAACCTATAACCTGTTTTCCAGTCATTGACCGGGTCAGGGATGTAATGAATGAAACACGTATATAGGCTGTTATTACAATGGGGTCGCCACTCCCAAGGTGATTTTTATTAATGAGTGATAAATGCGATGAAATGATAATGGAGTGTTGCTGGAATGAAATATGACAGGGAAAACCGGAGTACCCGGAGAAAAACAGAATAGGAAATGTAGTATATTGTGTTGGACTTCCATTCCATCACCGAGCGAAGTGTCCGTGCGGTTAGGGTCGCTTTGACTACTCCAAGCATATGCCTGCCTGTCTTCCCATATTTCAGCACTGTTTCTAAAAGCTATTTACATCCTTCACTGAACTACATGATCATAGTCTCTTTTCAATGTTTCACGAAGTTTTCGTTGGAGGGACTTAAAGTGGCAAGTTGATAAGTTTGAAGAAACTCAACCTGCCAATACAACTGGTTCACACAAAATTTGTGATGTATGGGTAGGATCACCAGCTGTTATAGATAACCTAGATTTAACTGAAGAGGTGTTCATGGGAAGTGAGGTGCGAGGTACTTCCTCGTTGCTTTCCTTACCGAGAAAAGTGTTATTGCGCGTGAATTCGGTAAACACTCTGAAATGTATATACTAACCCATACTACGAGCTACTTTCACACCAGTCATTACGGGATAGAGTACATAAGAGGAAGATAATTACCAGCTGCACTCATACCTCTGTCACTTTCATATTTGCAAAGATTAGACTAAGACAGAGACAACTAAAGTAACAAACTTGTTCCATTCTATACCAGAAGATAAGAATGATCTGGAAACTCAGTCTAGGCCTACAGAAACTAACGCTGAGTATGTGATGACAGTTTGACATGGGTTGATCAGTTATGTCTCTGTGGATCAGGATTAGTGTCGGCCTCCAAATCCCATGATCGCTGGTTCAAATCTGGCACATGTATTAGGATATTTAAAGAAAAGTCGATCGGATACACGATACCGTTCGATGTGAGCATGTAAAAGATCCTGGTGACACAGTTTTGGTGTTTACCAGAGAAAATTAAAGCTCAGCCAGATAGCCCAACAGAGTTCCGGTTTCTTGGCCATCTGGTAGAGTAAATCGGAACGTCAAAATTGACATGAAGGCAGCCCAAATGGCGTCAAATTATACGAAATACGGTAGCCGAGATAATTGCGTGTGGCCTCAGCAGAGGCCTGATGCAGATCTTTAGAGATGACACCAGAAGGCGACCTCCGCGTCTGTGAAAACACGGCCCTACCTAGAACACACACGCGCGCGCGCGCGCGCGCGCGCGCACACACACACAGAGAGAGAGAGAGAGAGAGAGAGAGAGAGAGAGAGAGAGAGAGAGAGAGAGACCGAGACCCCGAAAATCGGGACGTCAGTCGAACCCGGGACCTCTTGGACCAAATCCCGCCACACTAACCATTTAGCCATAGAGCCAGACATTATTATTATTATTATTATTATTATTATTATTATTATTATTATTATTATTATAAACTGGAAGGGTGAGGGCAACAGGAAACGGGGGAAACCTACGGAGAAGTAAAAGAAATAATGTACGAGGAGCATGGATATGAGATTTAAATTAAGAATTAAGGAGGAAGAAAGTCTATGGTTGTTCTCGGCCAACAAATAGCATTCGGCTTCTCTGCTGCGTCTGGAGCTGGTAATTCAGCGGTGTCATTCGACCGCTCTGTACCGTCCTTCACGTTAGTGTCTGCAAAGCGGGTCTCACTCTTTACGTGCTTACCACTCGGATAGCCATTTTCTTCATTAATGAGGGTTGTGAAAGGTCCACGTCCGAAAAACGGGCTGGTAAAACAAAAACAAAAACAAAAAACAAAAAAAAAAAGGCTGAAAAAAAGACAGAAATCTGAGTCAGAGCAACTGGTCAAAATAAAATTCGTTGTCTCTGGATTGCGATTTACGAAACTTCCTTCACCTTCTCAAGTTATTTCCACTTTCTGTTCTGCTTTGCCAGAAACTCCTCCTTGATTCTCCAGTTCATCCTCTTTCAGTGAATACCGAATCAGTTCCTCTTGGTACAGATTCTCCCCCTCGACAAAATTTTCTCTCCGAACACTTCAATTTCGTACGCCTTTTGTACTGATTGAACAATTTTCTGTATCTCGCTGAGTGAGTTGGCAGTGTCGTCCTGACTGCGAACAGTCCACATTGCAGGAAAGTACCTGAAGTGACTGACTAGATAGGAAATGAAAAGTTTTTGCGGTAAACAATTAGTTATGGGGTAGGAGGTGTCTGCAATGTTTGAGTGCAATACTTCGTATGTGTGGTTAGTCATAGACCCCTCCACACAGGAAATAGTTTCCCAACCCGCTTGACTAGAAATGTTAGACTTCGGTATGAACAAAATTCTAATTCGACGGGCGGTAGAAAAATTAACCCTCGGTTGGTACACAAAGTTCTGGTACACACAATTGGAATATTGGGTAATACAGTGTCAAAAGCTTGTAAGAAAAAACCCCCACTTGCTTCCAAATAAATTCTCTCTTACACTACTTATGTATTTTGCATAATAATAATAATAATAATAATAATCTCAAACCACCATAAATAAGTATACAATAAAGTGATAATCTTCTAAATGGTAAGGTTACATCAAACTAAATTATGCAATATTTGCAATAATAGAAATATTTTTTTTAAATGTGGTTGTGTTGTTGAAAACATCACTATGTACCAGTTAGTGCTAATATTTCCAGAAAAAAAATTATGGCAGGTTTGAAAATTGTACGTTTTTTGTATCCCAGGTTAACACTAATCTCTAGTCCGCAATCTGGACGGGGTATATTTAGTTGTTCGGAATCTGGACAGTTTCTGCCTTTTCCGCAACCTAGGCTGTTCCCAATTAAGACACAACCGTTGGCCGTGTGGTTAGAGTTGCCTAGGTGTGAGCTTGGCATTCGGGAGGTGGTGGGATCGAATCCACAGTGGCAGCTCTGATTCGGGTTTCCCACCTTCCCGCCAGACAAGTGCTGGGATTTTACCTTATTTAAGGCCACGGCCGCTTCCTTCTCAATCCTAGCCCTTTCCTATCCTTGAGTTGCCGAAAATCTTCACTGTATTGGTGTGACGTTAAATAACCAGGAAAAAGGTCTCCGTGAATTTCTTTCTGGTCTCTTATAAGTGTGAGATTGCTTTTTGATGATTGATGATTCCCAGGCATGAAACCTAAGTAATACAGCTGCATTATGAGCCGCGGATTTTTAATAATATAATAATAATAATAATAATAATCATATTGAAAAATGTACTGCATCCTTTTCTATTGCTTTTTTTCTCCCCTTCTATCATCGTCGGAACTTGTAAGAAACACAAACCCTTGGATTTGGAGGATTAGTTCCTATAATACTGTTGAACTCCCTGACTGGAGATGGGGAATGTTAGAACCACTGTCTTGTACTTCCAGAGGGAGGAGTTTCCTCTGGCACTTACTCATAATTGTTGCCAGTCTCAAGCAAGTGCCGTCTGCAAAGAACAGTTCTTAAATCCCTGCTGCTGGTATAAAGTACCAAAGTCTGGTATCTCCAGTAACGAACATGTTCACTTCTGTAGTGTAACTGTTAGCGCTACAAATTGTCACACTCGGGGGCCGGAGTTCGATTCCCGGTACTGCCAAAGATTCAAGATAGCTAGAAGGGTTGGTACAGTATTGTGCGGGTGTGCCTGAAAAGAGCTGCACAACCTCGAGGAATGAGCACGAGTTTACTTCAGTAAGGAATATAATAGCTATATTTAACAAATGGAGTCTTGAACGATGTTAAACTTATTTTTATTTCTTCTTTTATATCATTTTAGAGGCTAGGTGCCGTGTTGATAATTTCTGTGTACTTTCTCAATGAAATTTCTACTTTTACGTAAGAATAACTAAGGAAGTGAATCAGTTTCTCATCCAAGTTTGTGCAGCTGATCTCGGGTACAACCTCCCAATGAAGGTGAGGTGCATGCACCTTTTAAATCACATACCAGACCTCCCTTAAACCTCTCTGGCAGTAATGGGAATTGAACCCAGGTATTACGGGACAGCACCTAGTAGGGATAAGTTTCACTACTACAGTCATTTGGCTCGAGATTTGGAACACATTCTACAAGATTGAACGGGCGAGTTGGTAGTAGGTTCGAGCAATGAAGTCGGTTTTCCGTGGTTTCCCATTTTCACACCAGGCAACTGCTGCTTCCTTCCCACTCTAGGCACTTCAAGACCTAAAAGTGTCGGTGTGACGTAAAGCATATTGTAAGAAAATTAGGAAATAAGTGGTAGACGTACATACTATTTTTGTTAATGTTTACAATAATACTTTCTGTTTGCTTTCAACATTTTCTAACAGCCAAAAATTCACATGTAATGCCTGTCATTCTCAACCCATTTCAATAGGACAGTTCCCTCCCCCCCCGAGATGTAGCAACTGCCAAACGTTATCTCGGTGTCCCATTCGTTCATCAGCATACTATGTAAAGATTGATGAACTTACTTTCATCTTGAAACGTAACCAACGAGCGAGTTGGCCGTGCGCGTAGAGGCGCGCGGCTGTGAGCTTGCATCCGGGAGATAGTAGGTTCGAATCCCACTATCGGCAGCCCTGAAGATGGTTTTCCGTGGTTTCCCATTTTCACACCAGGCAAATGCTGGGGCTGTACCTTAATTAAGGCCACGGCCGCTTCCTTCCAACTCCTAGGCCTTTCCTATCCCATCGTCGCCATAAGACCTATCTGTGTCGGTGCGACGTAAAGCCCCTAGCAAAGAAAGAAAAAAAAACGTAACCAGATTATGTGTAATTTTAAATATTACTTCTACGCTGTCCAATATTCTGCGATTATTCTAAGTGCTTTACTACTGTTTTGGGAGAGTGGGAGGGCGTATGCCATAACATAGCCTACGGGTGCAGATATGTTAAATCGTCCACAATTGGGACGCAAATCACCACTACGATACCAGGAAAATTAATATCTTTCTAGAAAATTTGAGGAGCCTGACATAATTAAGTGGCAGAAGGCCAGACACATCGAGTCCCGAGGTTGCCAATCTATCTCAAAGTTGAGTCCCTGAGAAGTCAGTCCTGGTAGTCGGCTCCATAGCGATAACACGCGGTCATTCAGCTCTGTATTAACAAAAACTAGTATGATAGCTTAAGTTTGCCGCACTCGTAGGTGTGTAGGCTACCTAGTGAGCTTGTACAATAAATTCGCCTTTCCGTCTCATTAATTCATTACTTTGTTCTCTGAAAATCAGATGCCGGAATTTTGCCCTGCATGTGATTATTTACTTCCTGGTAGGCGACATGTTTGAGTACCTTCAAATACCACTGGGCTGAGTCGCGAATGAACTCGCAGACTTGAACTCAGGTCAGAGCTCTACCGTCTGAGCTCAAATCTGCTAAGTTAATCGAAACAGAAGAGAACTGTTCAGAATAGTCATAATTCTCTCTGGAATTTATGATAAACAAGATTAGCGAAACCTAGTTACTGCCTTCAGAACCGGGATTTTTGAGTGCGTAATGTCCAGTAAGTCGAGTTCCCTTGGTTTCCCTATGATAAATGGCCCAGTTCTATCCTCACTGTAGGGTAGAAGTAACGATGTAAGTATGGGCAATAAATACTACGTGTAGCCTGTATTATTCACTCATTTTCGTAACATGGGGAGTGTTTTCATAAAACTTGTCGAAACAAGAGAAACAATGAGCCTTTACAAACACAAATTACAGGAGCTAAGTCCTACAATCCAGGAGCACATGGAAAGTAAGGAGATTCTGCAACAAAGTCCACCTAATGCAATATTTATAACTACTGTTTCCTTTTAGATGATTTCAATAACATTTACATGATGCAAACCAGCAGGTCAAAATACGCATTTTGTCGGTTTCCCGAAGATTTAAGAAATACCTTACACCACCTTCCTTTGCATCAATTGTAAACAGGCTTAAGTTTACCCTTTATTCTTCTTTCAGTCTAAAAGGGTCACTAGCGAGCGAACTGTCCGTGCTGTAAGGATCACGTAGCCGTGACCTTTCATTCGGGAAGTGGTGGGTTCGAATCCCACCATCGGGAACCCTGAACGTGGTTTTTCGTACTTTTCCAATGTTCACCCCATGCAAATGCTGGGTCTACACACTAAGGCCATGGCCACTTTTCCAGCCTCGAATCGCCGAAAAGTTTAGATGTTAGTGCGACGTTAAAAAGGAAAACAGTGTCAAATTGTAAGAGATGTGGCACAGATACGGACTTGTCATCGTGAAATATATTTCCCTAGGATTATGAAGAATCTTATGTTCAGTTCAATAATGTAAAAAGATACATATTGAAAAAGGCGAGGCTCTATACTCGAACCATGTATAGGATGACACTGAAGTTCACTAACATTTGACGAGGCAATGCTGAACGGAATAAAGATAGAGGGGTAATAATAGGCGTGAGATGGGTGATTGACACCAACAACGAGTGCACAAACAGGCCAACAGATGGCGCTGGACAGCAACACGTCAGTGATGCCGCAGGAGACCTGTGTACGATATAATAGGAGCTGTCGTGAGAGAGGGCGTCAGATGCGCCTGCAATAGCGGGATGTGGAAGTTACCAGAAAAGTCACTTACGAAATTTTAATACTTTATTTCGGTGTCAATAAAACAGTCATGCCAATCATGTGTCAGTTATTACCTCTCCACCTCTAATATTCCGTGAAGTACTGCCTCGTCAAATGTTTACGGACTTTTGGGGCATTCTGTATAATCACTTAAAAAACAAATACCATAAAACCTCACGTTTTCTTGAATTTGATTTTGTTTGTTCTCTTGACAAGTTTTCGTACCCTGCAAAAAGGAAAGTGAGACCCACAAATGGAGTCCCTGTTTCGGTATAAATGAGGTAGTGTCGCTTAGCTTTGAGTGGAATATGGTGGGTTCGAACTCCACTGTCGAAGCCCTGAATAGGGTTTGCCGTTGTTTCAGTTTTTCGCACCAGGCAAACGCTGGAGCTGATTCTTAAGGCCATGGTCGCTGCCTTCTCTTCCCATTATATTCCATAGTCCCCGTTAGTCCGATTTGTGTCGGAGCGATGTAAAACAAATCGCAAGAGAGGAGAGTGGCATAGTCGCTGACTTCTAATAAAGTCAGTTGAGTTTAGGTGGGATTTTTGAAACAAGTCTCATCCCAGTGGTTGGGATACCACGTAAAAATGGCGTCGTGGATATAAAGTGGCATGAAACGGGAGATGTAAGGAGCACGCACCTGTGAGCTTGCATTCGGGAGATAGTGGGTCACCACACTGTCAGCAGCTTCGAATATTGCTTTCCGTGGTTTCCTATTTTCACTCCAGACAACTACTAGGGCTGTACCTTAAGACCAAGGTCGCTTCCTTCCCACCCCTAGCCCTTTCCTATCCCTTCGTCACCATAAGACCTATCTGTGTCGGTGCGACGTAAACCCAATTGTAAAAAGCACCTGCAAACTTGCTTTTTGAAATTGAGGAAAGCATATCTCTACACACTGAGGGTCCGCAAGCAATATGTATTGCAAATACTGTTCAAATGATAAACTACTCCGTAAGTATACACCTGACCTGAAAAATATTTCGTGTGTTCTTAGGAGTTGAAGCTTCCGCAGCCTGTCAAACTACTAAAACTTACTATTTATATCGTGATCATTGCCTTGGGACTTTCGTCTCTAAACGCGCAAACGTAAATTTTCTCCGCAGAAGTCCCAAATACGTGAAGTCGCCGAGTGATCCACTTGGCGAAAAAGTGAAAGGAAAAAAATTAGGGCGGCTATAAGAACATTACGTCAAATTTTGGAAGGAAAGAAAGAAGTCAACAGAACTTACGTAACATTTATTTATTTGGAAAAATCCTTTGCTGATGTAGTGGAATCACTTCTTCAATTAATAGGGGATATGGGACTTAGCTGGAAAGACAGACGCCTTATTCTGTGTATATATATCTGGAAGTTAATATTAATGGTAGTACAAGAGAAGCAAAAATTTAGAGTAGTCACCATATATCCATAACCTGCTCGTAGAAAATGCAGTTAGAGAAGTGAAAGGCCATACTAAAGGGGTGAATTTCAATGGTATTCAGGTGCACAGTATCCGCTTCGCAGATGCTATTGCTATCTTAGCTAATTCTGAAATATATATGAGTAAGATTCTAAGAACATCCAACAAATGCTTAGAAAAAATGTTAACTAAAAATAAATAATTAAAAAATAAAATTCATGATAGTAGACAAAGAATCTTAGAGCTAGAAAACTTAAAATTTAAATAACACATCTATAGAAAAAATCACAGAATTCTATTTGCGTAGCGTAATTACCTCTGATAACAGATCCCTTTCGGAAATCTAGAAAATGATGGTGCCAAACAGGCCTTCCGAAATAAAACTTACTGCCGAATAACCATCTCAGTTTGGAGATCAGAAAATGATCTCTCAAGACCTTTGTCTGGAGTGTGATGTATGGAGGTGAAATCCAGACATAAGGGAAACTGGAAGAAACAACAATTGAGGCTGCAGAAATAAGATTCCGGAGAAGAATTACAAAAATAAGTTAGATGGATACAAAGCAATTGACCTAGTTTAAAAAGAAGGTAGGAGTATCGATGTTTATTAATACGATTAGGAAGAGGAAAACAGTTCCTTGAACGCGTACTGAGACATGACTCTTCTTCAAACCATAATCGAAGATAAAGTACTGGGAAAGAGACCCAGGGGACGATAATGTCGCTCATCAGGAACTCCGTCGATAAACTGGCACGTGGTTCATATCTAGCAGAAGTCAGATATAGCCACAGCGACAGGGCATTGCCTTTAGTAGGCTAGATGATGATTATGGAAATTGTAATAACACGTTTGTAAGATTCTTCTCGTGTAATAGTAATTTAAGTAATTCTAACTACTCTAATAACACCCTTGTGTGTTCGGAAAGTTGGTGTTTTTCTAGAGCAAAACATCTTGAAATATAGAATTATCTCGCCACACACTATGGTTTTCGTTTACTGGATGAGTGAACAATCTTTAGAATATTCCCATGCAAACAAAATTCGTGTAACTGTATGTTCAGATATTAATGACGTTATTCCCGCACGGACTCCTAATGAGCTAAAAGGCCACTGTACGAGGAACAAGACAAAGTAATGTTCTGTCAACTAGTCTTCCTACTTAATGGAAATACTCTTTATTGCTACTCCTGGTTGCCACAGATGAGATAAATTATCTCCTCAATTTTCTCTTATAGATAAGTTCTGAATTTTGAATGAATTCAGCAAGGATGTCGGTAAGTTATTTGTTGTATTGTATGGATACGGTCGACGTTGTAATAAAAAGAAAATCGGCATAGTGGCATGCCTGCCCTAATATAGGGGCAGATGCCTACAGATTACGATGCTGTAGTTGTGGGCATTGTACAGAGGACAGAAGAGCGTTAACAAAATTTTATTTTCAGTTATGAAACTGTTCTGAAGTAATATTACGGTCAAACATTTTAGAAAATGTATTATGTTGTGACCTGGTCACTTCTTGATATAAACGAGATTTTTAGTGTGATCAATGTTCTCTTGTGCTGTCATGCAACGAGATTTTTAGTGTGATCAATGTTCTCTTGTGCTGTCATGCAACTAACCAAATCTCCAACGGATGGTTTCTAAAGCCGAGATCTTGTAATGTTAAGCTAGTAGTAATCTCTACCTTTTGTATTGTAAGCTGCAGTGTTAAACACTGGAAATACTTAAGTTGTGTGTGAATGTGATACCGAATTTAGAATGTTAAACCGTAGTATTTCTTGTAATATCTTCTTTCTATGGAACTCCTTGTAGTACTATTGTTGTTGTTGTTGTTGTTTTTATTAGCTCTCTACTGTGAGCATTACCACCGGTATATTTCTCAAATGCGATGTAATTAATAATAATAATAATAATAATAATAATAATAATAATAATAATAATAATAATAATTTTGTCCGCTTGACGTTGTGCATCGCATATGTTTCAATTATCTCAACATCACACGGAGAGAAAAATTTTTACCTATCTCTCCCAGGATCGAATCAGCAAATTTTGTTCGCGAGTCTGGTCTCTACCCCTGATCAGTTTGCCGTACACTGAAAATCCCCGAAAGGTGCACATGTATCTCCGCTGAGCTGCTGTGAATTACCGGTAGCCTATCATGCACGGCGCTTCTATTTCCCGCTTCTTGGTTTTTTTGCATCTGTTATGTAGAGTACGTATCTGTACCAACTGCTTGAACATGTTCGCACGTATCTTGATATGTCTTCGGAGAATAAGGGGAAGTATGTAGCTTCCTGTTAATCTGCTCACTGGAGTGGAACAATGTACGTTCCGTCATTAATTTTTGGCTTTTCACAAGTGTTTTAACATATCTAGCTATGTCAAAAATAAAACGCGTGTTGCGTGTTCGGATCTATTACAACAGAGTTTGCAGAGTTTCATGAAAATTACCTTTCGAATGTGGATGTTATATATTCTCTTGTAGAAAAGCACAAAACAAACATATGACAATAGCAGACAACTCAACGGAAGCCGAACCAGTATGGCAATGCTTTTAACACGCGCTGTCGGGTTCCTCACCAGATAGGAAGGCGGTAGATTTGAAAGAACGAAATATGGCCATTTTACAAGACTTGACCCTAATAATAAAAATGCAATGAACTGTACCAATGCAATGAACTTAAGAGGAATTCATAAATATAATTATGTTTACAAGAAATACATCAAATTTAAATATCCTTCCTGTCGAAATCGGGCGGGTGGTTCACCAGCCCCTTATTTTTCGGAGGAAGGCAACTCTACTGACGCGGATAAGTCATTCGAAAAACTTAAATACCTGCTCCTTTATGGCCTTAGTTCAATTATGTCATATAATGCTCGCGAATATGGTAGAAATCATTAGCGGCAGCTGCGAATAACAGTATATTACGTTTATAGAAGACATGTTTAAGGATTACAACGTGCTAGCCATGCACCACGGCTCGCGGTAGCTAACGTGTGCTAAATCACCCAAAACTGCTATTGTAATAGCCAAGGTGTCTGGTAGTAGGTTCGATTCACAGGCTGGTACAGCGTGATTTTATTTTTCGATTAACCCCGTTTATAGTGACTGTAATATGGGCACACGTCATCCTGTTCCAAGGAGTGAATCTTTACTTGGTCCTGAAAAGGACCGTTTTGATACGATGTTACGTAGCCAGGTTCGACTACATGGTCTGTAGGTAGGAAGTATGGTTCTCTTCATATTCAGTGTAACAAGTGTTCGAAATGCTGACCACCTTAGTTTATGCTGATTTCAGCAAGACGTTTTAAAGGCATTATTACAGGTTGAAACATGTCCGGTGTAACAGCTTGGCATCCGTCGATCAGTTACCGGAGGTGTCCAGGATCCTCAGGCTTCTGTTCATATACTACCAGATTTAAGTGACCCCACAGGAAGAAGTGGCGTTAGATCTGGTGATCTGCCGGGCCAGTGAAAGAGTCCCCCCCCACCTTCGTATCCATTTATTTGGATATGAAGGATGAAGTTGGTTCCGGGCGACTACTGATCCATGAGGTGGATCCCCGTTCTGTTGAAACCAGATCCGTAATGGCTCGCGCCGTGGCAGGTTCTCCAGCAACTGTGGGAAATCCTTTTGAAGAAAATTAAGATAGCGTCCTCCCGTTAGATATCCGTCGAAGAAATATGGTCCAATGACATAGTCAACAAAGATCCTATATCAGATATTTTTCCCCACTGCACTTGAAATGGGCCCTGTCTTACCCAATGGGGATTATCCGCGCTCCAATAGTGCATATTAGTCGATCACGACGCCATTGTTGTCAAATCGTGATTCGCCCAAAAAACAGGACTCTTGACAAAAAGGCTGCATTATAGGTCACGCTGCGTAATGCCCATTGACGATAAGTTACTCTAGCATCGAAATCACGTCCTTGAATCTATTGGTGTAACTGCAGATGGTATAGGTAAACTGTATTGTTATGCATTGTTCGCATGACTGATGACCGGATTATGTTAGTCTGTTGTTGGAGTACTAGTATGAGGGTTACCATGGGCAGAGTCGAAAAAAGCCTCTTGGTTTTTCCCAGACGTCATAGGAGCATCTCTAAAGGAAGTTACCCTTCAAAGCGTGCCAGTTGACCGTAATCTTCGTTAAAGTTTCCGCAACGTATCGGTAGTCCTGTCAGGAAAACACTTGTGATAGACGTTGCGACTGGACTGCGTTCTGCCTTTTTTCCCCCGTAAATGAGCAAATTATCAACATAGTCGTCACTGGAATATATCGTGGGAGAATGAATACGTGCTGGGATGAGACCTGGTAGGTGTCCATAAACATTGTGTGCCCGTTAAAATGGGTGACCATTTCCTCGTCAGAGAAAAAAAAACATGCAAAAGTTTGGAATCGAACCACTGAATTACTAGCATTTGGACAACTTGTCACCGGCCCTTAATCTGCTGAGCCACAAATACAACATAGTAGACGCTCGCTAAAGGAATATTACTTACGTATGGCCGTTCGAAATCTGAAGTTAATATCTGTGTCGGTCTTCAATAGGCCTAATGGTTTAGTGTGCCGCCTCCGCGTTCGCCTGTCACCCGGCGGCTCCGGGTTCGATTCCCGGCCGGGTCAGGTGTTTTTAATTGTAAATGATTAATATCCCTGGCCTGGGGCCTGGGTGTTTGTCGTCCTTAATGTACCTTTCCTCACATTCAACACTTCACACTTCCGCTATTTCCAAATACACGCAGGTTCAAAACATATGGTGAAAAATAGGGGCAAAAGATCTTAAGTTGCATAGCTTGGGATGGGAATAATTGGGAGAAAGAACACGAGCTGCTCGACTAAGTGGTATGTTCCGACAAGTCGGTAGAGAGATGGCGTGGAATGACATTAGTAGATGAATAAGTTTGAGTGGCGTCTTTAAAAGTAGGAAAGATCACAATTTGAAGATAAAGTTGGAATTCAAAATGACAAATTGGGGGAAATATTCATTTATAGGAAGGGGAGTGGGACTGGAATAACTTACCAAGGGAGATTTTCAATAAATTTCTGATTTCTTTGAAATCGTTTAAGAAAAGGCTAGGAAAAAGACACGGAATCTGCCACCTGGGCGACTGCCCTAAATACAGATCAGTGTTGATTGAATTCGACCGTACTTTCTCCATAAATTAGCAACAACTCAACGTACTCTTAATAGGAATACATAGTGAGGAAGTAAATAAGTGCTGTGATGTGACCTCGTAGGTGTGGATTATTTCTGTGCGTTGGACTCAGGAAGTTGTAGATTCGAATCCCATGCTGGCCGTCCTGAAAATAATTTTCTTCAGTTTCCCATTTTCACCACCATGCAAATGCAGAGACGGTATCTTAATAATAGACTTAGGCAAATGTCCTTCCCAATCCTTCCCCCCATCCTTAACGGAAAGAAGCCAAATAAGAGCGCATCCCTTACAACCAATAGGAAAAAAATATTGTATTCCAGCTAATGTGGAGCATGACGGGATGAATGGCTCAGTTCCGTGAGAATATTTCTGCATCCATTATATCATTTCTCACCCATGATTAAACTCCAATTACAATATCTGGTAAGTATATATCTATTAAATTACTTAATTCGATTCCTTTGTTTACAATGCTTTTACAGTTGAGCACTAACATTTGTCATCCCTACTTGACTTCTAGTTCGATGTTCGCTTAACACTGCTCCCTAGGCCACCCCGTTTCCCATTTATGGCACACGTGGTGCTCTCTATTACGCCGTTTTACTTTGAAATCTGTCTGGGTGCACTCTTTGGACCTTTCCTTTTTAAGACAGATTTTCTATTTATGCTTCTTCGTAAAATTTTCAAATTTTTGAAGGAAGTCTGGTACACATATTTTTAGCCAGGGATAAAGTTACTATAAGAAAGACATATTCTAGATGAAAAGAGAACTCAACAGTAATAATGAAGTATGCTTAGCCCTCTTACCTTCTTTAAACAGAGGAATAAACCAGTAGTATGTCTCGCCTAGTTAAGGTTTTATGGAAAAATGTCTGTATATTTATTCAGTCCTTTAATAATCGGGATCCATTTCTTTGTTGCAGTTCTGGGAAGTAATATCTGGAGAACATGGGATAGATGCCACAGGGACGTACGTTGGAACCTCGGACCTGCAGCTGGAGCGAATAAATGTTTACTACAATCAAGCATCCGGTAAGACATCCACCCAAATTATCCAGCTCTGATGTCATACGGTAATATTAAACTTCAATTTTCTTGTGATGCTATTTAGAGTAACAGCGCATGATTTGGCAATGTCCAATAAATAATTTATTAGTGTACTCCATTGGACACAGAATTGGTCAAACCCCCCCCCCCCCCCCGGCCCTCTTTCCCCTATTTATTGAGGGATATCTTCCTGAAAGTCATTTTCAACATTGTTCTTCAGAATGTTAAAGTCGTTCTTGATCGGAACTATGCACGGAACAGTGGTGTAACGTTAGGGCGTGTAATGCAGGTGGGACCGGGGATGGAGGGCCCACAGACTTCCCAAGATAAAGTAAATAATTTTACCCGAATGCCACTCTGTGCGGGAAAGGTGACATGGTAATATATTTGTATAACGGGCCGAAAATGATTGCTGGTACAAACAGGTGGGAACAATGACAGGAGGGTACTCGGAATGGGGAGATAAAGGATAATTTAGGAATGAACTCGATGGATGAAGCTGTACGCATAAACCGGCTTCGGTGGTGGGGTCATGTGAGGCGAATGGAGGAGGATAGGTTACCTAGGAGAATAACGGACTCTGCTATGGAGGGTAAGAGAAGTAGAGGTAGACCAAGAAGACGATGTTTAGACTCGGTTTCTAATGATTTAAAGATAAGAGGTATGGAACTAAATGAGGCCACAACACTAGTTGCAAATCGAGGATTGTGGCGACGTTTAGTAAATTCTCAGAGGCTTGCAGACTGAACGCTGAAAGGCATAAGTCTATAATGATTATGTATGTACGTACGTAGTATGTATGGAGAATATTATCGGATGGTTACATCTGCCTGCAAATGATTTACTGTGTTGAGTCAAAGTGCAGCTCTCTCCCATAACAAATGACACGCTCTCACAAATGTCTGAGCCAAGTTGTTGTTAAATAAATGGGTAAAATCAGTACCATAATACCAAATATTAGACCTAAGTATTCCTGTTGCTGTTTCATCCACAAAACTAACGTTTTTGGAAACTTAAAATTCGTAGGTAGTTCTGTGCAAGTTTGACCCTAAGACACTCGCTGAACTCGGCATCTTCAGCACTGAATGCGTCATCCATGGGTAACAATGAAATCAAGTGACTGTGCATCCCAGAAAGTATACTGCATGGTCCAATTTTAGTTTCGAATAAGAGTGCAGTAAAGTTTTAAAACTTTTAAAAAACATACGTTTATTTACGTTGTATTTCAATCCTTACAAAATGTTGAACTTTAAAAATCTAATATTAAATTAGTTTTGTTTTTATAGGAAGTCCTTTATATATCTTATATTCAATGGATATAGATTATATTAAAATATCTGCTATAGTTAAATTTGTGTTGCTGATAGGTTGCATATAATTTCTTGTTGGGGAGTGGGAGAAAGAGGAGCCTTTATTTTCTTTCTTTTCCCCTGCTGGTGCAACCCCTTCATATTCACTACGCTTCTGACACAAAACCTTCATTGTAATAAACAATTATAATGGAATAAATGTGGTTTATTATTGGTGAGACATAAATTATTGAAAGTACCTCCACGAATTGCCGTCCTTATTAGTCACTTTGGGTCATGGGGACCATTTTTCAAAAGTAGTATTGGAAAGCTCCAGGGTGCTATAAATAAGTGCTTCCTTCTATTCACTGTCATAGAAACTAGGTTGAACCGGCTTTCAACTTAATACATTCTTAATGTTCTGAGTAGTCTTCTGTTCTTTTAAATGGTTTTTGAGAATTTTCACTACAATTGAGAGTTCCTCTAGCTATAGGAAATGTAAGAAATAAAATATCAAAATATCAAAGAGCCTCCTGTTTTTGGTAATACATGTAAACCAATATCTAATTCTAAGGATGCAATGCTTTTAATGAAAAACAGGTCCCTTTTAACTGTGGTCTCAACTTGGCATTTCTACTGCATTTTTTAAAACCCCTACATATTATCTGTTATATCGAGGCTGATGTTTTCTTTAGACTTTTGATTTAAATACAATTAGATCTCAAAGTTATTTGGAAGTTTATTGACCAAGGGTTTTTTAATAGTGTACATATACACGTTTTCATATACTGTACTTATGTGTTCTTTTAAATATTTTGGATATTTTTACCTAGTACTCTTATAGCGAGTGATGTCCCATATCAGGGCAAAATGCGTAGTATTTAGAACGTAACTGTATTTCTCTTAAGACAAATATATTGATTAGTATTGGAAAGATGGACTTGTTAAAGTTACACTGAATACAAGGAAACACAACTAATCAGCTCCTGTAAAAAAAAAAAAAAAAAAAAAAATGAAGAATTGGATGAGGAGAGTTCTATGATGTTGGCAGGGTGTGAAAATGAGAAATTTGTCCTCCATGTGTTTTATCCTACTCTTGCTTTCGGCTCCCTCACTAACCTGTGTTTGTTTATCCCGTCTTCGTTCCCAACTTTCTATGACTAAGCATTGCCAATGTGAAGATAATGCATTCCTGGAATTTTTCTAATTTTCATTGTATAGTATAATTTATAATTGTCAAAGAAAAATATTTTCCTACTTTTGTCAAACTAAAATAATTTAAAAGATGGCAGAGCAAAGTGATCTAGGTAAGCGCTAAAAAGATTTTTCTAGAGGAAAATGGAAAAAATGATCTTGCGAACACTGATCGAGGATTTTCTCTTCAAGCATACAGAGTAATGGTTATTCCACATCAAAATTAATGAACAAAGTTAATGAAATCATTTCTCCACATTAACTTTTGTTAACAAACCTTAAACATTGTGTCCACGCCAAAATAGCTGTTTGTGAGATTACAATTCATAGTGCCAGGAAGAAGAAAATACTTACAGGTTCAGTTTTCATTATTTTAGTGAGTACGATTAGAGAAAAGAACAGACACGATGAGTGGCAAAAAAAAAAAAAAAAAAAAAAACCTGGAAAGGAGAGTAGCATTTTAAGTTTGGAAAGAACACTTACGTCAGAACTTGCAATTTGTGATGCAGCAGGCTTCAAAAATCTCTTGAATGCCACCACAAGACTTCCAGTTCTTGTGAACAGTAATTCGGTCTGAAATTGCAAGTAATGACACACACATTTATCGGAAAGCTGCTTCTACTACTGACAGGCTACTTCTTTATAGACAGGCTATAACTTTAAAGATTCCTAGCAACTAGTGACATTTCAATTCTACAGGGTTATTAATCTAACGTGCTCCACGCTCATAATGGCTAAACCATTAGAGATATCGGTATTCTGATTTCATATTCGATTAAAAACCAAGATATTGATTCTAAATCCATATTTTTAAATGGAGCAGCACAAATTTGTACAGCTGGCCTAAAAGTTCAACTGCATAAAACTTTAAATATGTAAGTAGTTTCAAAATCGGACAGTTACTTTTTGAGATATCAATAACAGCACGCGTGGTTTTTCATGCCTCACCAGACGGCGTAGAGTTCGGCAGAGACATATTGACACGCAAGCAGTTTCCTGGGTCTGATTCCAGCCACAGAATGGATACCAGGCATGTAGGCATATCGTACACGTGTGATTGACAGGCGAACTTATGACAGGATGGGAGGGTTGATGTTTTAAAAAGAATAAAATAATTACTTTGACTTCAAAGCAACATAACGAAAGCAAGGATTACCACTGGTTTGAGTGTTCAGTACATACTACTGCATGAATTGAGAAACATAACACAGGACATCCGAAGAGCTCGTAGGAAAGCAAATGAATGTCCGAGGTAGACTTCACTGGAAATGATCCTAAGGGCGTGGACACGGGAACAGAATATCTCGAGAGGGGAAATTATGACACTGACATGTTACACATGGATTACAAAACAAAAAACTAATCTCCCTTCCCCATTGTGTGTTCGCCAGTCGTACAATAACATTGTACACCCCGGGTACATTACGGCACATCACATAATGTGTACGATAGTTAAAAGTACATGCCTGATATCCGTTTTGTGGCTGGAATCAATGCCAGAAAATGGCTTGCGTGCCAATATGTCCTTGGCCGACCCCACACTGTCTTATGCGGTATGCAAAAGCCCAAATAAGGTTTTTATTGATAACTCAAAAAGTAACTGTCCGATTTTGAAAATACTTGCGTATTTGAACTTGTACACACTTGAACCTTTTTAGGCCAGCTGCATGAATTTGTGCCATTCCATATAAAAATATGGAGTTAGTGTCAATATCTCGGTTATTAATCACCCCATGATAATAAGTAGCATGTTATTTTACAAGCCCCTGGGTATCATTTACGAATATGAATACAGAATACCGAAACCTTCAATGGTTTAGACGTTATTTCCATGTAACATTTTAGGTGAATGACCCTGTACTTGTCTAGAGTATCAAAAAAAGTAATTTCAGTTGTCTGGGGTGTTTGAAGGTTTATACAACAATATCGAGGGATTGGTAACGGTACGAAGTAAAGAAAATCTTTATTTAACCTACCAAGTTAGGATAGTATTTTGATATACGAGCGATTATGGGAGGTTAGGTTATTCAGCAAGAAGCAAAACTGAAAATTAAACTACATTATAACACAGCTAAAATATCGTACAGAATTAAAGGTACTGCGTACTAGTACATTCGCTTGCAATGTGATAAGTCAATTTTTAGAAGAAATACGAAATCGTGTTCTGCTCTATGAATCTGCGTGCTCTAATTGCATCCATGCGCATGTGCGAACCAGAATGTTAACTAAAACACAAAATGTTAGTGAAAAGTTTCATTGACAAAAGTTCAAGAAATTTTGTTTAACAACATGCTTGGAAAGTTAATTAACATGCTTTTCTGTTTATTAACATGCAAAAATGTTCATGAACATTGCTCAATAACTGTTCATTAACAAATACAATAGAAACATCTTGGTGTGAATGCACCTTAAGGGAAGCATGGATTGTTGTTGTTTTTGTTGATGTACAAACATTTTTCGGACATTTGAAATAAATTACTGAAAAATGTAGAAAACCTAAGGAAATGATGAAAATCCATGAAGTCATGTCCTCATCTTCATAATCAATAAACAGAGAGACTGATAAGAGTTTAAAAGAAATCTTAGCCTCACTAACTCGCAACTTATCAATATGGCACCCAGACAGAATTCTAAGATATAGGATCTTTTCACTTACAAAATCTCATCAATAAGCACTCAATATTGACGACATTTTAGACCTTTTCTCTCTTAAAAGCCACCATGAAGTACTCCCAGAAGTTCCAAAAGAAACTTCTTCACTCAAAAAATAGGGCATTGTTCATATATCCTCCTTTTTTGATTCATTCAAAGACCCTTGTTTCACTAAGGTGCTGCCTGTTCGAGGCGGTAAGGCATGCTCGGTTGACCCGCAAGGACGTGGTTCAATTCTCCATCAAAGAAGTCAAAATGTAGGAAACTAGATGTCCACTTCCGGAGGTGACCTTGAGGATAATTCAGCCTATACCAAGAATGAGTTCCAGGTTAATTCCTGGGGGCAAAGTATCCGGGTGTAGAGCTAACCGCTCTTCCCCTCCAAGTGACGAGGTTAGGGATGGTGGATGCTTTTACCTTACAAGGGCCTCCATGGTCTATACGGAGATGATGTGCTTTGCTTGATTGTTCACACTGATTTCTGGCTTCAGCACCAGAAAGGATTCCAAAGTTGCAGTCTCACTCTAGTTTCATTTGTAGAGAATGACTCCAGGATTATCCCTAGTAATTCATGACCCCAAAGCTTTGAAGATAATATACAAACACAATACATGAACTACCACAGCATTAAAAGAGAGAAACTTCATATTTAAGCCTGTATTTTCACCATCACAGAATCTCAAAACGAGAGAGGCTGATGGCAGCCGATAGCACATAGAACACTTTGCCTAACACTGACATTGCGACATACATCCAGTATGATCTAGGAACATTTGTCAACTGCAAGGTGCAATGAAATACACATGGATCATATAGCTGAGCATTGATGATGGCATTTAGAATATTTTGGGTCACAAGAACTATTTTGCAAAGTTGGAGTACTCAGATCACTTTGTCCTGTCATACTTCATTTAGTGAATAATCTATCCAAAACTGGAAAAAATGATTTCCCTATTCCCAATTTTGTATATAGTCTACTGTAGTTTCAAATACATAGTGTTGCAAGAGCTTCATCCTCTTCAGGTGGAAAGTACGTCCCTCGTGCCATCCTTCTCGACCTGGAGCCTGGTACTATGGACGCTGTACGTTGTGGAGCTTATGGCCAGCTATTCCGCCCAGACAATTTTATTTTTGGACAGAGTGGAGCTGGCAACAACTGGGCGAAAGGCCACTACACAGAAGGAGCAGAGTTGGTGGAAGCAGTCCTTGATATCGTCCGCAAAGAATGTGAGAGCTGCGATTGTATACAAGGTTTCCAGCTGACACATTCCCTTGGTGGTGGAACTGGATCTGGGATGGGAACATTACTGATCTCAAAGATCAAAGAAGAATTCCCAGACAGAATCATGAACACATACTCGGTTATGCCATCGCCTAAGGTAAGACTTACTAGTACCATAAATTACACTGTTGTTGGGGATTCGAGATGAATGGATAAAGATGCTACTTCCCAGGTTTTGGCACCAAAGTAAATGTTGTGAATAGATGGGAAATACGTCACCGTATACCTTACGTGACAGTTTTATTCCACTACTTATTTTACAAGATGGCTACCGCTCAGATCATATATATAACAAAGGATTTTCAAAGATATGTCTCGTGGCTCCACCAAGCAATGTCTGAGGAAGACTCTGGGACGATCCTCAGTAGATCAAGACAGTTTGCAGATGGTACTCTCCCATTAAACAATTCAGGCTCCAGCAGCAACTGGCAGATCGTTTCTGGAAACGATGGAATAGAGTACCTGCTGCAACTGCAAAACTTCAAAGTATGACGCTCAAGAGGAACACGCCCTGCCGTCAGAGTAGGAGACATCATCCTTTTACAGGAAGATCACAGACCACGTCATGTGGAATAAGGCCCGTGTCGTGGAGTTACGTCATGGACGAGATGGACATGCCCAGCACTCGATTTGTCAGGCCTCTTCAGCTGGTCATACCTCTGGAGGTTGACCAGGGTGGGGAGGATGTTGGGGATTCGAGATGAACGGATAAAGATGCTACTTCCTGGGAGAGACATATCTTTGGATATCCTTTGTTATATATATGATCTGAGCGGTAGCCGTCTTGTAAAATAAGTAGTTGAATAAAACAGTGTCATGCAAGGTATATGGTGACGTATTCCCATCTATTCACAACAACTGTAATGACACTGGGAAGTATCTGTAAGAATAAGAGGGATACTCCGAACGTTGTGCAATGTATCTGTAATAAATCTGCTGTATCAGTCAGATTGGCAAACTGCAAAGACCTGCAACATGGAAGTAAATACAGCAAAGAAATTAGCATGATCTGCCTGCATTTGGTTTTCTATTAAAATTCAATGAAATTTTCAAATTTGTATTGCAATTTTGGAAGGCAGAGGGGCAACAGTCAATGGCAATAAATTAGTACATCTGACTAGTATTGTACCCTCTACTCTTAGTATGGAAACTCTTACGGATTTCAAAATCATAGTCTGGTTAATCTGAAAAACAATCATTGGTCATAGAATTTAGAATATTAAACCATAACTACAGTAATAATCCAATATACACTGACTGACAGAGCAAATGCAACACCAAGGAGGAGTGGTTTGAAAGGGATGAAAGTTGGGGAAAAAACAGAGACGGCACGGACGAATAATTGATGTTTATTTCAAACCGATATGCAGGTTACACAATGCGCACGGCATCGACTCGGTAGGATGTAGGACCACCGCGAGCGGCGATGCACGCAGAAACACGTCGAGGTACAGAGTCAATAAGAGTGCGGATGGTGTCCTGAGGGATGGTTCTCCATTCTCTGTCAACCATTTGCCACAGTTGGTCGTCCGTACGAGGCTGGGGCAGAGTTTGCAAACGGCGTCCAATGAGATCCCACACGTGTTTGATTGGTGAGAGATCCGGAGAGTACGCTGGCCACGGAAGCATCTGTACACCTTGTAGAGCCTGTTGGGAGATGCGAGCAGTGTGTGGGCGGGCATTATCCTGCTGAAACAGAGCATTGGGCAGCCCCTGAAGGTACGGGAGTGCCACCGGCCGCAGCACATGCTGCACGTAGCGGTGGGCATTTAACGTGCCTTGAATACACACTAGAGGTGACGTGGAATCATACGCAATAGCGCCCCAAACCATGATGCCGCGTTGTCTAGCGGTAGGGCGCTCCACAGTTACGGCCGGATTTGACCTTTCTCCATGCCGATGCCACACGCGTCTGCGGTGACTATCACTGACAGAACAGAAGCGTGACTCATCGGAGAACACGACGTTCCGCCATTCCCTCATCCAAGTCGCTCTAGCCCGGCACCATGCCAGGCGTGCACGTCTATGCTGTGGAGTCAATGGTAGTCTTCTGAGCGGACGCCGGGAGTGCAGGCCTCCTTCAACCAATAGACGGGAAATTGTTCTGGTCGATATTGGAACAGCCAGGGTGTCTTGCACATGCTGAAGAATGGCGGTTGACGTGGCGTGCGGGGCTGCCACCGCTTGGCGGCGGATGCGCCGATCCTTGCGTGCTGACGTCACTCGGGCTGCGCCTGGACCCCTCGCACGTGCCACATGTCCCTGCGCCAACCATCTTCGCCACAGGCGCTGCACCGTGGACACATCCCTATGGGTATCAGCTGCGATTTGACGAAGCGACCAACCTGCCCTTCTCAGCCGATCACCATACCCCTCGTAAAGTCTTCTGTCTGCTGGAAATGCCTCCGTTGACGGCGGCCTGGCATTCTTAGCTATACACGTGTCCTGTGGCACACGACAACACGTTCTACAATGACTGTCGGCTGAGAAATCACGGTACGAAGTGGGCCATTCGCCAACGCCGTGTCCCATTTATCGTTACATAAAATCAGCTTCATGGTCCGTATCGCACTTCAATAGATTCACAATTAAGTATTTATTTATTTTCCACCTAGTCGATACAATGATTGCTTAAGGCAATTTTTAATGGTCAAAAGTGGTACATGTTTCGTATATTATCAACATCTTCAGCCACATAACACTGTTTAGATGAAAAATATATAAAATTGACAAAGTAATGCTTTAGAGGAAGTGACCTTAAAATTAACATAAGATTGACTAACATAAGATTGACAAGATTAATCTTGTCAATCTTATGTTAATTTTAAGGTCACTTCCTCTAAAGCATTACTTTGTCAATTTTATATATTTTTCATCTAAACAGTGTTATGTGGCTGAAGATGTTGATAATATACGAAACATGTACCACTTTTGACCATTAAAAATTGCCTTAAGCAATCATTGTATCGACTAGGTGGAAAATAAATAAATACTTAATTGTGAATCCCATTTATCGTTCGCTACGTGCGCAGCACAGCGGCGCATTTCACATCATGAGCATACCTCAGTGACGTCAGTCTACCCTGCAATTGGCATAAAGTTCTGACCACTCCTTCTTGGTGTTGCATTTGCTCTGTCAGTCAGTGTACAAAGTTGAAACATTACAGATTGTATATATTGGGCCTTAAACTATAACATTGTATATTAGATTAAGATAAAATTTGAAATTGTATCCTCTTCCTGAAAGTTGAGATTTTTTATATTGTTGCCACACTTTAATGGCTTCCGTAATAAATTTATGTGAATATCCTTTTTCTTATAATGGCAATCTATATAAAAGTTTTCTTGATTGAATAGCCTGTTCATTAGCAGATATATTAATCTTATTTTAATACATCAAAATTCAAAAACACCAAAGCTCTCAATATAACCATCTTTTCATACAAAATTCATGAAATGGAAAATGTTTCACACTGAAAGTCACAGTGATATGAAGAAAGTATCCCAAAAAAGATGTTTCAGTACTCGGAGATGCTTAAATGTATTTTTAAATGTAATTTTTTAGACATGTTTCAAATTTATGGATTACTAAGCCACATATAATTTATTGTAAAGTAGCAAATATTCTGTTTTGAGAAGGGAATTTTCAAAGCAAAATCTGTAAGAGAAAGTGTAACATAAGTGATCATCCACAAAAATTATGATAGGCAACATGATACTTTATACAGATGGAGCTGGGTTGGGGAAAATATGGTTTTCAAAATTTTACTCTTACCATTCCATTAGTTTTCAATTTCACATCTTGGTACCCATCACTGTTATTAGTGTTAATAGTCATGACCATTGTATTCTAGATTATATTCAGCATCTCTCTTTCTTGTGTAGTTCTATAATTGGTTTTGGCATTCATTCTTCATCCATTTATTATTCCAGTCAGTTTTTTCCTCTTCAAACTCCACACAATAGAATTACATAATCAATTAGTGATGCTGAATAGCTGTTTGTGGAACACTACATATACAGTACTGTTCCCCTGGCATTTCTATGTAATCATACCCTGCCAGCCAAAAGCAAAATTTGACTAAAACATTTTGGGAGGGGTGTTAATTACAACCATTGATGGGAAAAGTACAAGAAAATGTAGAACTGAATTACAGTTACTGGTACCTGAGAAATATTTTACTAAATTGCAATTACAAATTACTTTTTCAACAAGTAAAATAATTTACTTCACAGAACACCAGTCTTAGGGAAATCCTTTACATTTTTTCCCACAAGAAGTTGGAATGGTACCAAAGTTTGCAAGGAAAAAAGATAAATTTTGTGGGTCTTTTTTAAACTTAGGAACATCTGGATATCTTCACCAAAGAGACTAAACACGATGATGCAGAACTTTCAAAATTGTTCTTTTTATTTATTTGCCAATCATGTTATGGTTCTCAACATTCTTATCACTAAGTCCTTGGTGTCTTGAGGCAAAATAGAGCTTTGCATTTGCTGAAAAGACCCTCTATAGAAGCACTCAAAGGAATACCTGTTTAAATTGAGGAACATCATCAGCAGTGACGAATGTTATAAATTTGTCTTTGGAAAGTACTTTGGCCAGCACTGAAACTACTGGTTTTGTTGTAAAACTGAAAAAGTTACTTCATCACCACTTAATTTCTTCCACTTTCTGATTCCATGTGATGTAACTATTACTAGAATGAAACAACTACAATTGTAAGTCCTGCAGTAAATTAAGTGTGAACATTAGTTTGGTTACAAGTAAAAATTACTGAAAAAAATTATCAATTAATTCAAAAATCTGATTGAATTAAAATAAACATTTGACATTAACTTTTCTGAAGCAGATTTACCTGGAATGATACTAAATACTATCTCAAAAATATGAAGTAATTATCACTTATTTGATTAATCAGTTAAATGATCTTAAAGAATATGAACATAAAGTATATTAGCAAAGTAACTTCAGTAAAATAACTATTTTCTTCTACAGACTTTCAAAGGCAAGAGTTCCGCTTTGTTCAAAGAACATACTGTAAAGCTATCTTATAGTATCATTTACAATCTGTAAAGGCAATAACCATAAATTAGAAAATATTGCAAGCAAGCACTTCTGCTACCATAATTTCAATTTTTCTTTCAATACTGCTTTTCCCCTACCTGTGGGGTTGGAGGTGAATTTTAATTTAATTGTACTGCACTATGCATTGGCACTACCGGTGGTTCCAAAAAGCCTACGCAGTGGCCTCCACGGTATGCACTAGTGGGTGTGCTATTTACCAACTGATGAGCCCAACTTAGCACACTGGGGTGGTACGCTGGCAACCAGGAATGAGTTAGGTGGAAAATTTATAATGTTCAATAATGGACCAACTATATTTGTATTATAAATTTACTCATTCGTGACAAATTTTAGGTTCCTTATGGGAATGAATATCTATATCATAAGTGGTTCGTTGCCATAATTCTTTGGGAGCCTAGGATATTGGGTAATTTGCCGATCATCAAAGAAACAGAAAGCTTCTCTTGCTTCTTATTCTTGTCTTGATGTTTACGTGTCATGATATAGAGCACGAATCATTAAATTTTTGAACTTGACCCTCTAAAATCTGAATAATGGTGTAAGTCAACTGAATAGGTTTCAATAGCAAAATATATGAAAATATATGAAAAGAAATGCAAGGGAACTGAAATTGGGGACACGATAGCAGCTAAACCTTGCCATCAGTTTCCCGCAAAGGCAGCTGCGATTTAATTATAAAGTCTCATCCTTGTGGTTTAAATTCCATGTAAGAGTGAAGGTCTCGTGGCTGTGGTGATGTTATAAACCAGTTGGTGCATGACAGAAGACTTCTTCCAGATAAACTTCCAAAAATCTGAAATTTTAACAAATGGTAAGTTTGAAATATCGTTTTTACCACAAATTACACCAATTCAGGACCTTACTGTAGTAAACCATGTATCCTGTATTACATTAAAATTTTTCATAGGGTTTCATGTTCAGAAATTCTGTAAAAAGGATTTGCATACACCTTCCTACAGATTTTTTTTTTGGGGGGGGGGGGGGGGAATTTGAAATTTATTAGTGGAGTAACCAAAGAATGCTTTATTATTGAATGCTAGTCCTTTTCTAGAAGTTATCCTCAGCATGTTTTTCTCTGTTCTATTTGTGGACTAAGTTTTGGGCAAATATCATCATTACAGATTTCACTTAAGTATGACAAGCTAAGGTACATTAAAACATGCCTTAGCAGACAAAGCAATTTCCTCAACTGTGCTGAAAGTTGAAGAGATAAAGGGCCCAGAAAGGTTTCACATTGAGTCTTTGATAGTTCTATAAAGCTAAAAAGAAAAATACTCAAATCACTTCTGGCCTGAATGCAGTTCCAGAAAAACAGCCTAAATTCACTTGTCTACTAGTATACTTTTTTATTCCAATCCTTACCAAATTAACTTATTTAAACAATTCTTTCTGCGATGTGTTCCTTGGTTCAATAACCTTGGGCTTTTTTAATATCCACACTGAATGTAGTTACAAGGGCTCAAGTGAAACTGTGCATTGACATACATTAGCAATAGTGGTAGCAAAACGGTCACTGTTAATCTAATTCACCAGATAACTAGTAAGAAAAGGAATGTTTTTGTCAGGAATAAAGAATATATGACAAGCTAAGGTACATTAAAACATGCCTTAGCAGACAAAGTAATTTCCTCAACTGTGCTGAAAGTTGAAGAGATAAAGGGCCCAGAAAGGTTTCACATTTTACTATTTAGCTAAAATTAATAGTTTACATCCAAAGGATGTTTTCAGCAGAGAGTTGCTTGCCTGAACGTCTAGAACTGAGAATTTTTTGAAAGGAAAATTCTTGACATGTCGTCTACAGTGTGAAGGTTTGATGTCAACACAAGATACTGACAAAGGAAAATTTGGGCAGCCGAAATAAGTGATAGAAAAGTACAATTGATAATCCACAGAGTGGTCAATAAAGTAAGTTTGTTCATTTGTACAGGCTTCTCGATAATTAACTCACTTCAGTATTTCTGAAGAACTTAATATGGGGACCTTGGTTTGAAAATTGTGGTTACAAAAAAAGGAAAGAACTAAATGTCAAAACTAACCATAGTGAGTAAATACCACACCATCTCTGAAAATGCCATTAAATATTTTAAACCAATCATTTAAATATCCTGCTTCTGAGAACTTACTTGAGTTCCCAAGCTTTGACACACTGCATTTTTAACGATTAGAAGTTCCATTAGCTTTGTGAAGCTCTTGGACTGTCTGAATTTCTCCCTTCCAATCTCATTCCATGAATACATACATTTCTGGGAGAATAAATCTTTGTGAATAAATGTTTACAATCTATAAAAAACAGCATTGGAAGAACAGTCACAATAGTTTTGTAAATGTTTTATGAATTTAGTTAGGATAAGGGAGGAAATGGCTACATTTATGTTGCCTGAAACCTTCCTTGTCTGATGTTAAACCATGACTGAAAAAAAATAGTCGGTGCAAGTCATAGCACTACCAGTAGATGTTGACAGTGGTTTTACAGGGCTGCAATATTTTGTTGTGAAATTTTATTATGCTGTAAAAATTTAGTTAGCTTCATGTTAAATGCATGAATGGTTCTCAATATTTTACTATCAGTCTTGCAAAGATTCTTTAATTGCTTTTGGTATTTCTTGCAAGTTGACTACATGTAAACATTATGCTTTTTGTGTGTGTGTGTGTGTGTGTGTGTGTGTGTGTTTTTTTCGAAGTGCTCTGCTTCCACCTTAACTAAGTGGTACAATGTATACTGCATTACAGTAACATTCTCATAAGGTTGCATGCTGAGAATTTTTATATAAGAACAACTTCCATGCCCCTATCCACATTTCTGCATTTTTTTTCAGCAATTTGAAATAAATTAATGAAAAAAATACGTTGCTACTACTGAATTCCAATAATTTTCTAGGTCATTTTCATATTATATATTTTTTTACCCATTATAAAATATTTAAGAATTTCACAAAGTGTTGTTTCATAAATACACTACATTCTAAATTTCTTTCCTGTTGATTGCAGGTTTCAGATACTGTTGTCGAGCCATACAATGCAACTCTGTCAGTCCATCAGCTGATAGAAAATGCAGATGAAGCTTTCTGTATTGACAATGAAGCTCTTTACGATATTTGTTTCCGAACACTTAAACTCCAGAACCCAAGTTACAATGACCTTAACCACCTAGTATCCCTCACAATGTCTGGTGTTACAACGTGTCTAAGATTCCCTGGCCAGCTGAATGCTGATCTAAGAAAGCTTGCTGTAAACATGGTGCCTTTCCCTCGTCTTCACTTCTTCATGCCCGGATTTGCTCCACTCACGTCTCGTGGTAGCCAACAGTACACAGCTCTCACCGTTCCAGAACTTACTCAGCAAATGTTTAGTGCAAAGAACATGATGGCAGCCTGCGATCCTCGACATGGACGTTACCTCACAGTGGCTGCAATTTTCAGGTATGCAAACTAATAAGCACATTAATTTAAATTTTCAGAGTAATTCCTGTATTAGAGTAAATGAGAATCTGCTTGATCAGATTCCAGTCAAGTGCTGTCAAATAATTAAGCCCCATCTCAGGCTTAGCTATAGGAATGTGCCGGTGATGCCCTTCACACACCTTTGGAGCAATGATACTGTACAATTGAGTTACTGGAAATAAATTTACGGGAAAGACTTGGATTGCTGAAGGAACCTGTACTGCCTTTGTTTTGACCAATATTAGCCATATTGACTCAAATGTAACAGTTTTCAGCCAAATTTATCCTCCAAAATAGAGATGCACATTAGAATCAGTGATGTAGTAAGTTTGCAAATTCTAAAATTTATAGTCAGGTTAATTCATTGCTAGTCTTTCCAGGCTTCCAATTTGAGTACATTATAATTTTGATTTATAGTCAAAATCATATTTTTGTATGCTAATCAAACAGGAGAAAAAATGAAGGGTTTCGTACAAAGTGAGCTTTAAATGGAAGGTAATACCAGTACTTACACAGAAAACTATGAAAACTGGCATATGCAAGAGAAACATATGTTCGCTACGCCAACAAAAAATGATGATGATGATGATGATGATGATGCTGGCTTTACATCCCACTAACTACTTTTATGGTTTTCGGAGGCTATTATGTGCTGTTGAATATTGTGCATTCTTATTCTTTTTGAAGGTACATACTTCTGCCAGTAAAGAGTCCATGTGATATCATTCCTTTAGTTAGACTCTCTTCATGCCTTCAGACTCTTAAGTGTAAAGAATAAAATTTAACATAGATGGTACGGATGTTATCATTGTAGATTTTATGACGTAAGGAATCACTGGGGTGACCAGACGTCCTAAATTTTCTGGACTTTTCCTACCTTTTGGCCCTATGCCTATGTCCGGGAGTCCAGAAAAGTGCCAAAATATCCTAAATTTGGAACACATTTTGCTCCAGTGTGTTTAATTGAAAAAGAGCTGTAGCACCTGGCGTTGCTTGGATAGTTCTTGAACGTTTACCATTAAGATTTGTATTACCAGTTAGTCATGTGTGAAGTAAATTTGTACAGCACTCTTTAAAATGTTGATTGATATTTTACCATGTGTTATGTAGTTTTAGTTCATTAGATGTATTTTATTTAAAGTTTTTGGTTATTTAATTTTTAGTAAAACTTTGTCCTTGTGAAAGCTCGAATTGACTGGGAAGTATTTGATCCTTTGAGAAAAATAAGTGATATCTATATACGGTATCATGTACACGATTTCAACTGTTATTGAGACTGTTACCAATCAGTCTCCCGACACACAAAAGCAGTGCATTTAACACTAATCTTGGTCATTTTGGACTATTTACTTTTAAGCACCTCAAGTCCCATCTCAACGGAGGCTGAACGTGGACTTGAACGGTATATAGAGCGTCAAAATTCATATCAGCAACACACAATGGATTCAAAATAAATGCTATTTTCCTTTTTTTTTAACATCCCCTCCCATTTCTCACCCCAACCAAGGACTGTGATGTTTCATCTCCATAGTATTTTTTTATTTTTGAGATGGAAATCATTATGTGTAGGCCTACCAAGCATCGGTGAGAGCTATTCTGGAACATACCCTCATACATTCATACTCTCGGTTATTTTTACATTCATTTTCACCCATTCTCAACCTCCATACTGACTGCAGCATAAGTATGATTTAACCATGTAGTATCTCAATTCATATCAGCGACCCCGAAAACTATGGATGAGAAAATATTTTTTATTATTTTTACATCTCACCCCCTCCAACACCTACCCCAAGGGGTGGTAAGGTTGTCATACCCCACGTGTTTTATCTCCCGATAGTAAATCGCTAGTGTACCAGATTTTGTTGGAATCGCCCCACTAGTCCAGAAAACTATTGATTCAATATTATTGTTCATTTTTAGTTATTTATATATTCACCCCCTCCACTAGTGCTTCTAGGGGTGTCCTATCCTAAACAATACTTTCTCCAGATAGTAACTCATATTTGTATCAATTTTGTTCGATAGCTACGCTGGAAAAAACATAGGCTACGTCCATTATCTTGGTCATTTTGGACAATTTCTTTCACACTTTCTCATCCCCTTATGAAAAGGGGACCGAAATTGAACTTCAACAAATACGAATGTCACTGTTCATCTCAGTGACCCCGAAAAGTATGGATACGACACTATTGTAGACTATTTGTATATCTCACTTCCGTCACCCCATGTTAAATGTCCATCCCCTCGTCCCCCACCGCAAAGGGGGTTGAATTTGAAATTATACAAAATCTGGAGTGAAACTAATTATATCAGCATCCCCAAAAACTACTGATTTGCCACAATTTCCTTTTTCTAAATATTTTTTATATTCCAACAATCTCACCCTCACCTTTCCCCCTTAGGATGCTAGGTGTCCTGCCACCTCGCGGTTAGTCTTGTGGTAGGAAGTCATAAGTGTACCAAGTTTGGTTCAAGTCACTTCATTAGCCCTAAAACTATGTATTTGGTGTTATTATTCATCATCTTTATCTATATTTCACCCCTTCCCATAGGATTTCTAGGGGTGTCTTGCCCCCACACCATTTATCACAGTAATATTTGCACCAAATTTAGTTGTCAGCTTTGCTCTAAAAATACACACCCATAATCTTGGTCATTTTTTACATTTTATTTTTTTACTCTCACACCTATACGAAAGGGGGGCTGCACGTGAACATTATAAATTCCTGAGTGAAATTATTCACTGTCCCTGAAAACTACAGAGTTGACACTATTCCCAAATATTTTCAGGTCGCTCCCCTTGTCCAACGCTTCTCCCCTAAGGGTACTTGGGTGTCTTACCCCCACACGATTTGTCTCCTGATAATAAGTTGTAAAGATAATTAGTCTTAAGTGTACAAAGTTTGGTGTAATTACTTCAGTGGTTTAGGAGATTATGTAATACATACATACATACATACATACATACATACATACATACATACATACATACATACATACATACATACATACATACATACGGGGATATATATATATATATATATATATATATATATATATATATATATATATATATATACAAGCAAATGTACCTGTGCTTCACTACAGTATTCTACACTGGATACGGATATCGAAGTAAATTACTGTACCTGGAGTGAAAGATTTATTTAAATGTCCATGTCTCTTAGCATAGGGAGGTCCACATATGCTGTTTCCAATGTAAAGTGCAAGTTGTGGAGTTCTGATGATAATGGCAGGTCAACTTGTCTATTGTCATTCACAATAGTTGTGAATTTTCATTATAATGGCAGGCCCCATTGCCTACTGCATGATCACAATCGATATGGGAAGTTTTCGTTGCAATGACAGGCCCAATTTCCTACTTCCAGACAGGTAATTGAAGAATTTTTATTATAATGGCAGACGCCCTCCTGACAGTCATTATTGATTTGTAAAGTATTCATTACAATGGTGCGCACACAACCTTTCTAGATCCCTACAAATCGACTAATGAATATAGATCAACATAATGTACATGCATGTTTACCTCCATTTAAAATTTAACTGCTACTAAATGGTACACCATATCGACAACAGGATTGTAAGATAATACGCCAAATTTGGCAGTCTAAATAGCTGGTCCAATGATATTTTCTATTATCTCATCTGTTTACAGGTAAGATTGAGTTACAAACATTGAATAGGGTGAAATATGAATAAGGTATTTTCACAGTGCATTACTTTGTTGATACTTACGTTTCGGCTACAAACATAGAATTTGGCTCACATATAGCTACTGGGTGGGCCAATGTTCATGTAGAACTTGATCCTATCTTTCCTATAAGTGATCCAAACCATCAATTGTACATGTAAAAAGTGCAATATTTACGTAAAATCTAGAAATAGAACCAAATTTTAACATATAAGGGATAGAGATAAGACAGTTATAGGATCAAAGTTGTAGCTCACTCCAAATTGAAGCGAGATTGTGCCATCTGTTTTGTAATACAACTTACCGTTTAGCCACTAAATACCTTGAAAGGAAGGTGTGAAGTGATTAAAATTGCCTCCATATTTAGGTATTTTTCAGGGGTAAAAATGAAAATTTTAAACGTCTCTTAATCATTCTGTCGGTTACAGGCTAAAAGCTATAATTTTGCCAAATTTCAATTTTCTAGCTTGTCTGGAAGATCGTGCTGCCAACCTGACTTGGGTGAGGGGGTTAAAATTAGAACTTTCCTGAAACTTTTTAAGCCCATGAAACCTACAGGATATCATTTTGGACAAATATATCAGACTGTGTTCTTATGCAGAGCCCCAAATTTGTGATTCCCAGTAAGGCTTCGTCAGGGTATTTGGAGAATTTGCGATATTTCTATGCATCTTGAAGTCATCAGCTTCTCTGGTGCCAAGGTTTAAATATCTAAGATGCCTGGAAGTGCCTCATTAATTTAAGTCTATTTTTATTTTCTACCTTAATTTACATATATACAGTGCTGTGTGTGTGTGTGTGTGTGTGTGTAATTATATACGGTATATATATATCGTTCCAAACAGACTTCCATTTATTAATAAAGATTATATTTTTCCCTCTTCTCTAAGGTTTCTAGGGGCTTCTTGCCCCTACGGTACTTTTTTCCCACATAGTAGATAATATTTGTACGCCCACCACCCCAAAGGGGTCCAAACTTGTACTTTGAAAATATCCGGAGTGTCACTATTCATCTTAGCGAACGCAAAAACTGTGTATTCAACACTATTTTAGATAATGTTTATACATAACCCCCTGAGCGCCCCCCACCCCAACCCTAAGGGTGCTAGGGATAGCTTACCCCCACAGTGCTAGTCTCCAGATAGTAAGTAATAAGTGTATCCAGTTTTGTTGATTTAGCTCCAGTGGTTTAGGAGATCCCATTTGCATGCAAACAGACATTACTTTATACATATATTTTTTTTGCTAGGGGCTTTACGTCGCACCGACACAGATAGGTCTTATGGCGACGATGGGATAGGAAAGGCCCTGGAGTTGGAAGGAAGCGGCCGTGGCCTTAATTAAGGTACAGCCGCAGCATTTGCCTGGTGTGAAAATGGGAAACCATGGAAATTATATATATTGGGACCTTTCCCACCATCCCCCATAGCTCATGGTACCATGTGGAAACAAAGAGGTGACCCTGTCAGGTCATGAACACATGGCACCATGCTCCACGGAAGGCGATGGTCAAGGGACCTTTTCGGCCTGTGACGATTCCCTCTCATTGGGATTGAATAAGTAATCCACTCACATGAGAGGTCAACGCCCTACGGCCCAGCAAGGTCGCTGCTAACTCTCCCGTTCCTAAGATCTGAACCCCCGGCTACTCAGTCGCAGACCATCCGCGGCGATAAAAATAAAATATCTTACAACTAACTTAAAGGCATAACATGAACGGAAGAGGTTCTGAATGCTAATTATCGGCAATAAATAGGCACGAATAAATTTTCTGAATATTTAATTCACTCCCGTTGAACATGTTTACAATCTACAACCTTGAACATCAAAGTTAAATTACATCCATTGAATTTTAATACCAGCAACGGACAACCATGTCCGGGCTATCACCCAAGTGAAAATTAGATCCACATCATTATGAGAGTCTCTATGTGGTCTATTGACATTACGCTGTTGAATATTAGAACACGAAACAATCACCTATTCAGATCAAGCACCTGGGTGTTCACATATAGCTTCAAACAACTCGGAGAAATTTGAGTTGCGTTTACTACAATCTTCGTTGTTAAGCTTGGTTTCGAATTTACGGACACGATTATTTTACCTGCTGAGTACGGTAAACAGTATTATAATGAACCTAACCTTTTACAAAAAAGAAAAAAAGAAAAAAGAAAACTATGACCTTACGGATATAAATATTCCCGGGATTAATTCCCAAATTACATATTTAAAACACAGCAAGTTACACTAATTTACCCTAAGATTAGAGTGGCCACCTACATCGAACATAACACGAGAAACACAATATTAAAATAATTTAAAAATAATCATAAAATGATAGGCAAACTTCACACGGAGTTACAACCTATCCCAGAAATATAAGATGCACACAATTCTAGTTACTCCAAATCACCTCACTTGAGGACTAACTATACACATCACAGGGCCGAAACCCTCTACTCAAACGAACTACCAAAGGATTTCTCACGAAGTCTAAATTAAACAAATCAATAAACATCAGAACAACATCTTATTTACACTATTAT